>NW_007253798.1:741637-766534 GCF_000164805.1 Carlito syrichta
CCAGCAGGTTGAGGCTGCAGTGGCCGGGAGCGGCCACTGCACCGGCCACTGCACTCCAGTCTGGACGACAGAGTGAGACTTCAACTCAAAACAAAAAACAAAAAAACATAACAGTGGGCAAACTTCTCTGCTAAGGGCAAGAAGTTTTAGGTTTTGCAAACTAGAGGGCTCTGAAGAAGTTACTCAACTCTGCCACTGTAGCACAAAAACCACCACAGACAACATGTGTGGGCGAGCGGCACTCCCTTCCAATGACTGATGGATAATGAAATGCAAATTGTGTATAATTTCCGTGTGTCACAAAGCATTGTTTTCTTTTCAATTTTTTTCTCCCATTTTAAAATATAACAATTCTTGGTTCAGGGGATGTACAAAACCAGACAGTTGGCTAGACTTAGCCCTTGGTCCCCATTAGTCCACTCTGCTCAAGAGCATCCGCATACACTCTTCTCACAGGATTTCTGTGCAGGAGGTACACTGACTCCACAAAATGCCTGCAGCAAACCAGAAAGCAAGAGTCGAATCCGTGTCTCCTGTGTGTCTGCAAAACCATTTGCAGAGTCTGCAGCCTGAGCCTGCAGCAGCCCTGACAACCTTTCCCCAGAAGGTAGACTCAGTCAGTAGAAACCCCTGACTGCTCTGAAAATTGAAATGCTGGAGATAGTGTTAAAAAAAGAGAAAAGAAAAGAAAAGAAAAAGAAAGAAAGAAACACCATGCTCAAGTGAAAAGAATGACCTATCATGTTTTACGTCAGGTAGCTGAAAATGTTTTGGGGAAAATGTGAGATATCTTCCATTTGAATATCACTTCCAGACTGTGATAAATAAAATAAACAGGAAATTGAAACAAGTGAATTGGCCACCAGAAATCTTTTATGTGAAAAAAATTATTCTTGCATGTTTGATGTCCTGTGTTTGATGTTTTGTGTTGTTGTTGTTGTTTCGAGTTGGAGTCTCACTCTGTCACCCAGGTTGAAGTGCAGCGGCACACTCATGGCCACCACAGCCTCGACCTTCTGGGCTCAAGCTGGAACTACAAGCATGTGCCACCATGCCCAGCTAATTTTTTTTTTTAATTTTTTTGTGGAGACAAGGTCTTGTCATGTTGCTCAGGCTGGTCTTGAATCCATGAGCTCAGGCAATCCTCTCACCTCAGCCTCCCAAAGTGCTGGGATTACAGGCTTGAGCCACCATGCCTGGCCTGAGTTTCTAATGAAAGAAATGGATGTAGAGTTTTGTTACTTCTCTGACTACAGGAGTAGAAGAAGACACCTTCCTCTCTAGGTTCAAGGCACTTTGCTTCCTTCATGTTTCTATCTAGACTGAGAGGGAACAAAGACTGAGTCAGGTGGTGGCAAGTGATGCTCCCAGCTAGCCTCTTTCCCCATCTTCAATCACAACAGTTACTTAGCTGATTACTGACAAGCTTATGGAAACATAGCAGGAATTTTAGCAAACCTGTTAATTGATCCATCTGGACAGCTCACTCAATCTTTAACTTTGATCAATTTTTGGCTGCATGGTAAAACCAGAAATTTACTTCCTAATTTTGAAACAATTATATTTTAACAAAAAGTATCTTGACCAGAATAGTTTTATATCAGTTTTAAGGCTTTCATGCAATTGTTTTCCTGTTTTATTTGTAGTTAATTTTAGTGACAATTTAAGGAGAATTTAGAAAGACTATCAGGATCCTGAAACTGCATTTTTCAGTAACTGAAAAGAGTTTAGATTGAACATTTTAGTATCTTTAAGTAAAAGACAGAGATTATACCCCTCCGGAACAGTTTAACTTACAAATGAAAAATATCTCCTAAAATATTTCTATTTTTCTGAAAGTATAATTTACAGATAGTATGGTGCTCAGATCTTAAGGGTTCAGCTACAAAATGCTTTTAGCTAAAAACATTGTTCCTGAGCTTAGGAGCAAGTTATAGATAAGCATGACTCCCATTCTAGTCAACATTGTATTGGGGCTCATAACCAGCCCCATAAGCTCTTTGATATATTCCAACTCCTTTTTAACATACTTTATCTTTTCATACATTTTGTCCATATTTGTCTATTTTCTTTAGCATATTAATCATAGGTATTTTGAAGTGCTTGTTTGCTAACTCCCATATCTGGACAATCTCTTAGTCTGCTTTCATTGACTCTGATCTTGGCTGTCACTCATTTGTTTTCTTCTTATGTCACATAATTTTTTATTTTATCTCAGACACTATAGATAACACATTACAGAGTTTCTGGATTATATTATCTTCTTCTAAAACATGTCTTTTAAACTATTTCTACTTAACCTCTTATCATCATGAAGGTAAAAGTATTACTCTGTCATTTCAGCAGGATACTTGGTATTTATTCTGAGCTAAACAGACATCTTTACCAACATAAAAGGGGGGAAATTTTTATCTAATATATAGAATCAATTGTTCAGAATAGCTTGGAAAGGATGCAAGGTTGTTCTTAAGGCTCTTTTATTTTTAGACCATTCTAAATCATTGCATCCCCCAAATTGCTTCAATCCTAAATAAATAGCTGCCTATTTATCACAAATGTGTTTGATGCTTCTGAATCCTTTTAGAAGAAGAGACAAAAGTAATGCCTGTCTTTTCTACAGTCTGACACAGAATGTAGCTTACCCCTGAGAAATCATGAGACTTCTTTTGAAGATACAATGATCGTTCTCATCCTGCTATTTTATTATAAATTAGCTTGGTGATAATTAGAGAATTAGTCATAACTTTCAGTTATGCAGATTCTTTACCTTTCTTGATATCCACATAATTTTCTTTTAAAAATTTAACTCAACCTAAAGTATTTTATGTTTCAGGTTCTTATCATTATATAATCCCAACTAAGATTTTCTTTATATATTGGTGCCACTCTCTGTAAAGATGGAGCTGAATTTTCCATGCAACAGTTTGTTACTATGTTTTATTAATCTAAATTATTAGAACTGTACCAAATAGCACAAATTGATACTTGTAACTGTCCCTGATTGGCAATTCACTTAGAGTACTAAGTGCAATGAGGAGAAATAAAAGGTAAAGTAAAATGCTTGCTTTCTGTATTCCTTTGCTGCATAATATTTAATTCTACACTGATGCTTTGTCTTGTGGATGAAACATGCATGAAGTGAACCAGGAAAAATCAAGTGTGCCTCATTAAAACCACCATTTCCACCTTCATCTCCCATTTTACGGCAACAGCTTGATAATATAAGAAGACTAACAACAGGAACTAAAATTAACTTGCATGTCTTTAATATTAAGTTGCTCCAGGTTATTATTTTTAAAAGGGTCTCTAGTCGCCTGTACTATTTATTCATTTTAAAAATATATTGCAGCTAATTTTATTAAAAGACTAAGATTAAAAACTATAAAGAACTGCGGTATTTAATTATTGGCTTTGCTTGGCTTTTATAAATAGATTTTTTTTATTCAATAGGTAAATCCTATTTTTACACTTATTACCACAAGCTTGTGAATCACTAAAAGAAAGCAAAACCCCCAATTCCCACAGGTGATTGTTTTCATGTTGCAGAATTGATTTTGGGGGTAGAACCATGGACGTGACTGACTGGTTATTCGATATTTATTAAATGTCAGCCACATGTCCAGCTCTGGTATTGTTTAAATATTATTTCTGTGATTATATGCTTGTACAGAATCATCCATTAAAGAATTTAACCACCTTATTGTATAGAATTCACAGACAAAGACTTTCTTGAGGGAGGGAGTATATTTTGGAGTAGTTAACTAATATGTTTCTATTTTTCCATCAAGAGAAGAATACCAATTAAATTAATTAAAGCAGCTACTGCTAAAGTCGGGTCAAATCTGGCATGCTAGGTATATATAAACAAACAGACTTGGCTAGTCAAGTCTGTCCATTTGTCATCGTTAACACCCAGGTCCATTTTTCTTTGGGGTTAACTCTGACAGCTTCAGCAATGAATGCTCAGTCACCCATACCCTCTGATGCACCGTCTGGGATTATTTCTCCTATGGATCCAACAGAGACAGTACAAGCTGTCTTAAAACAGAAGCCAGTAATCCTATGGTGCAGAGTTTACTGCAAGGGAGGGGGACCAGGTATCCTGGCTGTTCACTGTTCTCTAGTAATTTCCTTTAGTGATTGCAGAGATTGGCGTGTATGTTCACTCCAACTGTCCCAACGAGTCCTTGAATACTTGGAGCACTTCTAATTCCAGTTTGATTTGTCACTTTTGCTTTTCTTGAGGTCACTTATAAATTACCTTTTCTTTCACGAAACATGATAACCTTTCATTGTCAATTTAGGTCTCCCCCCCCCCATAGAATCATTTTGATTCATAGAGAAGTTTCAGTATTTTTAAAGACTGGCTTCGGACTGACGTCATGATTCCTGACCTACGTACATTTCCCGCGGCTCCAGGGCCCCTGTCACCGGCGCCCTCCTCCACACTTTCCCCCTAAATCGGTGACTCACTCTGCCACTCTGCAGCATCCATTCACCGCCCACACCGACACTGGGCCTGGCCGGGTCCGGCATAAAGCTTCGTGCCTGTCTCCTGTCTCCAGAGAGTTTTGGATATGCCAAAGCAATTTAAGAGGCCGTGTAGAGAGAGAAAGATAAAACAGTCAAGCAACACTCCAGATCAATTACCAACCGAAAAGAAAACACGGGGAAATTAGAGAAGGCATCAGTGTTTGTGACTTGGGAATTAGGAAGGCTGAGAGAGGAATATATAAACATGTATTACATATTGGAGGAAACGAAGTGGAGGCAGGGATAAGGAGCAGCCTGGCCCTCCTGGTGCTAAGTGGCCTCGTGGCCGGTCCCCCCACTTTCCGGTTCCATTGGGGTGTAGCATTTGAGAGACATCTTTCCAGTCGACTTTCTGAGTGCTGCTTTGTTTATCTCGGTGGAGGGAAGACTGAAGTTATGCACATAATTTTGACAGTGTCAGATTTGTAGTTATGCATATTATATGTAATCATTCTAAAGCGATCTTCCTCCATTTGGGCCATTTAGTATAAAAAAGGGGGGAAAAAGTCGGCTCCCTTTGTTTACCTTGGAAAATCTGTCAACTTCTGAACTCCATCTAAAATGGTCTCTCAGTTCTCTACTGTTTTAATGAATTCTAACATTTCATCTTCCCATGAATAACATGGTGATATCTTTTGCAAAATAATATTGTCTGTTAATTTCATGCTCACCCTCACAATATACACCAAAATGAATTTCTCTACTTAGAATAACCCATTTTTAATGTTCTATAAATTGATCTGGATGGAGATTAGGCAGGTATAATATATACATATGTAAAAATTCATGGAGTCTACATTTAAGTGTACTGTTTGCAAGTTACACTTCAACAAAAAAATTAATAAAAATCACCTATTTTTATCTCTGTACAGCAGCCATTTTCTTTCTGATTGTTATTTTATTGCCAATACAATATTTTCAAATCATTAAAGGAATTTTTAAAATTCACCCAAGATCCCTCTGCTGTATTAGAAATATTTGTTTTTCAATATTCCCTCTGACTCTAGACATATAATTATAATTGAGAAGTATGTGCCATTTTGTATTCTGCTTTTGTTCCCTGTGAAATATTGTAACAAATATTTTTCTGTGTCTCTCATGATCCTCATAATTTTCCATTTTATTAGCTGCAAACTCTTCTGCTGCATGATTACAATACCATTTGCTTAGCCACTCCTATTATATTGGGCATTGAGGTGACTTCGAATTCTTCATTAAAACAAATTACCTTCCTGTAAACACATATGCATGCGTTCATCCAGCCACCCAATGGATAGAATATTCATCTGAGCCTCTCTTCTATACAGAGGACACAAGACAAGAATACAAATGTGGACTCCCCTCTGAGGGGCACTGAGTATTGCAGTATCATCCTCACTAATGATGGCACTTTCGTGTGTGTTGAGGCCTCTGGCATGATGGCCACATAAGAAGCCCACCCTCTGACTCTGAGCTCTAGCTGGAAACGGGGTAGCTGACTGGGTTTGCTGTGTTTGCCTCTGTGTAACCAGCACCCAGGTCAGCATCCTGCAGCTCAGCTCCTGTGACCTTGTGGTTGAATGAATGAATGTACGACTGAATGCCTACATTATCTCATGTAATTATCCCAACAAGCTTGTGAGACAGGTATTATTATCCCATGTTACAGATAAGGAAACTAAGGCTCATGGAAAAAGGAACAAAGTGTCCCAGGAGCTCAGAGCTTTTCAATTTACACTCACACTGTGATATTTTACCCTCATTCACATCACCAAGGGACATAACGATCATCACAACCTTGCAAATGAGAAAACCAAGGATCACAGCTTCCTGGGGATCACCCAACTAATAAGTATTAGAATCAGATTTCAAACCTAGAATTTTCTGCCCAGAATTCATTGCTCTCTTCTCAGATACAGGCAAAAAGGCAGAAACATCTTTATAACTTGACTTTTATAATGCCACCATGTACTCTCTCATTAAAAGCCCATAAAGATGGAAATAATAGACACTGGAGATGCCAAAAAGGAGGCGGAGACAAGGGGGCAAAGGTTCTGAAGTTACCTGTCAGGTACAATGTTCCCTATCTGGGGAATGTTACCTGAAGCCCAGTCCCCACCAGTGTGCAATATGCCCTTGGAACAAACATTCACATATACCCTCTGAATCGAAAATAAAATTAAATTTTTTTTAAACAAAAAAATTATTTGAGCAGAATATTAAGCAAATAAAATAATTTAAGCTGCACCATCCACAGTTACCAATGTAACCACCGCCTGACCAGCCATACATGTCTCCTTAGACACCTTGTTGCGATGTGAACAGTTCAGATGGCTTCCTCTGCACGCTTGCTTGGCTTGTCTGTCTTCATGCCTTTCCATGTGCTTGTTTTCTCCTTGCTTTTGTGTAAATCAGCCACTTACAACCTGTGTCTTCTATAGGCATATATGAAAGTGGATTATTTAAATAGTCACTCTTTGTCATATTTGAGTCCCACATTTTTACCCAAATAGTTGTTTCCCTTTTGATTGTGTTGATTTTCATTTTATAAAAATACTCAGAAGTCAAATGTTTGGTTTCTTTTCTTGTTTCAATCCTTAGAAAGTCTAGTTGAGAGTCAAATATCTTAGATTTAACGCACTAATCCATCTGGAGTTCAACATAGGACAGGGCACGGGGCTCGAGTGTGTTTCCCAACTTCCTGACTTATGGCAGAGGTGTTGTCAAGTCTAAACACACTGGGGCAGAGGCAGATGTTGGGATAGGACAGCACCTGTTCCTCCCTCAGCACATGGCGCCATATGTGCTTAATGTTTTGAGCATCACCAGGATTGTATCCAGTACGACACACAAAATAATCTGTTATTTCATCATGTCCTGTGATATTTTTTCATATATTTAAATTTTACATATCATTTGATTTACTTCTGACTTTTCTATTCAACTGATCTATTTTTCTGCACCACTCGAATAATCTTTTAATTACTGTAGATTCATAATATAATTTTATATCTGGCATGGTGGATTCGAGTATATGGCAGCTGAAGCTTGTACAATTGGAGAAAGGTCTCATAAAGATTTTTATGAAAAAAAGATTGACAAAAACATGACCATGAGAACATGTAGCAAGAGCTCCTCTCAGGGCATTATTGGGAGGACTATGCAGGGTGCCATTAGGAACTTAAGTTTCATTAGCTCCACATATAAATATAAATAAAACCCAAAATGTCATAAATATGGTAGCATACCTCTGACAGCAGGCTGGTCTCCACTTATTTAAAGTGTTTTTATCTTCATCTTCATATGACCAATATTTTCTCTTTTTTTCTTCTTTTTTTCGAAATTTAAGATCACATTCTGTTATCCAGACTGGAGTGCAGTGGCACGATCATAGCTCACTGCAGGGCTCCTGGGCTCAAGCTATCCTTCCACCTCAGCCTCTCAAGCAGCTAGAACTACAGGTGCACGCAACCACACCTGGCTAATTTTTTGTATTTTTTTCTTTCTTTTTTTCTTTCTTTTTTTTTTTTTTGGTAGAGAAAGGGTCTTGCTATGTTGTCTCAGCTGGTCTCAAACTCCTGGACTCAAGCAATCTTCAAGCTCTGATCTCAAAGTGCTAAAATTACAGGCATGAAGCTGTAATTTATGCTACCATATTTGTAGTTCTCAAGGAAATGGGTAATTTCATACAAAATAAAGTTTCTAAAGTTTCTAAAGTTGATGCAAGAGGAAGAAAATAATCAAAGAACTATTAGGATTCCACGACAAAGCCACCATGCCCAGACTTTTTACTAATGCATTTTATAGTTATTTTTATTTTTTCATCTAATTTTTTCTAGAAATTTAACTGAACTTAGAGAGAATTATCATCTTTAAAAAATGTACCCCTTTTTGAACACAGGATGGCCCAATATTCCATCAAGTCCTCTTTTGTACTTTCCAGTACATTTTTCATTGTTTTTCATGCATCTGTTTTTTTGTTAAGCTTATTTCTTAAGATTTTCTACTATTTCTTGTTATAATTTTATTTTATTTTATTTATTTATTTTTTGAGTCAGAGTCTCACTCTGTCCCCCAGGCTGGAGTGCAGTGGCATGCTCACGGCCACAGCAACTCCACCTGCTGGGCTCAGGCGATCCTTCCACCTCAGTCTTTCAAATAGCTGGAATTACAGGCAAGCGCTACCATGCCCGGCTTATCTTGTTATAATTAATGAGATGTTAATTCTGGCACATAGAAATACTATTGATTTTAGAGATTTCTTCTGTATCCAACAACTTTTAGAAGGCTTTTGCATTTTTTATCACCTAAAAATGAATATTTTGTCTACAAAGCCCAATATAAATTCTTCTTATGTCTTACTTTGGGGTTTTATTTTATTGAACAGACATTTCAAAATAATATTAAATGAAGGCAATCCTGTAATTTCATTTTGCTTTTAAAGAAATGTTTCTAGGGTTGTCCATTGACTAAAATGTCTCTTGATTAAAAAAAAAAACTATTAACATATGAAGAAAATATAGTTGTAGTTTTTTTTTTTTAAAAAGGTGTAATTGGAATATATGTTGAATTTTGCCAAATTACTTTTCAACATCTATAGAAATAACCATATACAGATTTTCATTTAATTCATTAATGTCTAAATTTTTTAGATTCTGTAGTTGAACCATCTCTACATTTCAGGGCTACATTTTTACTGTGTAATCCAATGTTCTTTTAATGGGTTTTATTTAAGATTTCCCCATCTATACTTATGACATTGGATAGTTGTTTGAGGTGCTTATCCTTATCAGCAGTGTGATAAGTGTTTCTCTGTAAATAAGATCCTTTGTAACACAGTATCATCTAGTTCTCAAAAATATTTTTAAAATTCATTATCAAATTCAGAGCCTTTGTCTTGGGATCCTAACAGTTCTTTGATTGTTTTCTTCCTCTTATATCAACTTTAGAAACTTTTATTTTGTATGAAATTACCCATTTCCTTAAGAACTACAAATACAGTAACGTACTTATACATAGTTATTTCAGCTGGATGTGGTGGCTCACACCTGTAATCCCAGCACTCTGGGAGGCCAAGGCAGGAGAATTGCTTGAACCCAGGAGTTTGAGACCAGCCTGGACAATGTAGTGAGACCTTGTCTCTACTGAAAAAATCAAAAACTTAGCTGGACATGGTGACATGTGCCTATAGTCCCAGCTTCACAGAAGGCTTAGGAGGAAGGATTGCCTGAGCCCAGGAGGTCAAGGCTGCAGTAAGCAGTGATTGTGCCACTGCACTCCAGTCAGGGTAAAAGAGTGAGATTCAGACTCAAAATAAAATAATAATAATAATAATAATAAATATTTCTCATACGTTTTATTTCTATAGAGTTTCTATTTAATTTTTACATTCTACTTTTTATGTGGCCTTTTTTGTTTTTCTAGATTAAATTTATCACAAGTTGGTCTACTATTAAAGTTTCAAGAAATCAGCTCTTGCACTTGTTTACTGTTTATTTTCTTGCTTTCTAATGTATGACTTTATCACTTTTAATTGTTCTTTTCTTCTTCTAGATGTTATGTTGAATAATAAATTGACTTTCTCTTTTTCATTTTAACAATAAAGACACTTAAAGCTGTTAACTTTTTGTCTAAATACTGATTTTGATAAATTTTGATATGTAGTATATTATTATTTTCTAAAGTAGCATTTATTGAATTCTTTATTTTGCCATTGTTCCAGTTTTTCCTTAGGAGAATGTTGTCACAGTAATTTACACTTTTGTTTGTCTGTTTTTAAAGCTTTTACTTTCAAACTTTAATGTACTTTGGTCAGAATGCAGCCTATAAAACCTCTACTGATATTTATTTGTTTGATCTTGTGTACAATAGCAAGTTATAAGATTAGTAAATGCTAATTGAGTAATTCAAAGAAAGAGTATCTCACTTATAGATTGCAAAATTTTTTTTACTTTACCTGTTGTGGTCTTGATTATAGGGAATTTAATGCTGTTCTGTAACTGATTTTTTGCTAGCATCTACTTGAAGTTCTTACATTCCTCACTTTGTGTGTTTTATTGCTATGTTATTTGGTGCATATAAATTTACAATTATTATATCTTAGTCATGTACTATATTTATCTTTGCATAACCACCCATTTATTTCCCTCAATATGTTTTATTTTTAATTATCTTATATAATTGCAATCTTTGCTTTCCTACATTTATTACCATTGCTATGTTTCTGTAGAAACTTTTAATTTTAGGATCTGTGTGACTTTTTATAAGTATGTTATTCATAAAAAGTGCAATGTTGAAATATCTTTTAGAAGCCCTTTTGAGCATCTGGACCTTTGAATGGGTATTCCACATGAAGATTTTCTTTTTATTTTAGTTTCTTTCTTTTTTTTTTTTTTTTTCTTCTACAAAAGTTTTTAAATTTTTGACTGAGTTTTATTAACCTGAAGAATCATTTTTATAGTTGATATTTTTCTTTGTTTTAAGTCACTTTGCAAGCATTCTAAAGGAATAGAAGGGAAGAAAATCACGGGTGTTTCCTGTATCCTCATTGCAAAAGAACATAGCATTGTCTAATGAAATTTAGGCACCTCCAAGTTTCCCAACTCTCGCCTTCTACAAATGGTTCTCTTTTCCTATCCAGATGGTGCTTTCTTGAATTCTATGGTTGTTGACTTTCTCTCATGAAATGCTGATTCCCATTTCATATGTTTTGATCCCAAGCCTTATTATTCTGGTACAATACTTTTAACTATATACGTCAAATTTTAAACATGCCAGTCAAATTCCTTTTTGTTCTAAAATTACCATATACAAACCTCATTTTATTTTCCCCTCAACTCCTCTAAACAGCACCAAAATCTTCTCCCCTCTTTAAAGTTTCAACAAGCCATAGCATTTTACTAATTCTATTTAATAAGGAATTTGGAGAAAATAATGTTTCAAAAGCCAAGTCCTCTTTTTAATGAATGCTTCACAAAATACCCTTTTTCTAAAGGTCACTATTACTCTTATTTCAATGACAGTATTAGTGTCCATGTGGACCATTGAACTATCTCCTTCTTTCTATTGCCTTCTCACCTATTCTACTGGGAAATTTGTCCTGAGTAAATGATAAACACAAGTTAAACTCTCGTGCATACAGCATCCATTTTTTAAAAAATGGCATACTTACTTATAACAACTTAATAAACAGCAATATTAAATCAACTCATATTAAAATTCAGTTTTATAACTCATGGTGTGTAGTAATGAGAATGAAAAAGTGTGGGATCCAGACAGTGGGGAGGGGTACAGAGGAGGAAGGACCATGAGATTATTAAAGAGGCGCTATTCTTTATTAATAATAGAATTTCCAGCATTGGTGCACCCCCTACTGACTGAAGTCCAAATAAGGCTGTTTTAAAATATCAGTTAATGCATGTCATAAAAATAAATCAACTGAGTAACTTAAGAAAGTCCTTTATTAATTTTCTTCCTAAGAAACTTTGCAGGTCATTTATTAACTATAGAGTAGCATAACTCAATAACATGGAACTCAGTCACTCAACATCTGAAAAGAATCTTTTTTTTTTATTATCTAGTAGACATTTATTAAGCCCCTGATAGGAACTTAGGAGCATATAAAGATAACCACTGAGTTCCTACATCTTAAATTCTCATGCAAGGACAGACCACTTCTGACTCTCACTCTTCCTACCCCTTTTATGGTCCCCATTCAACATGCCAGAGCATGCTACAGTTCCCAAATCAGCCTTCCAATGCAGTTTCACACACCCTTCCTGTCAGCCATGCTGTTTTTTTCTCCCTAGAACTACCCCCCTCCTCTTCCCTCCTCTTTAAACATGACTTCAGTTCCATCATGATGCAATTAGTGAATCATTTTTTTAAACACTTAAGGTTTTTCCAGTTTTGCATTATTACAAACAATTCTGTGACTTACTTCTTTGTCCAAATTTCTGAATATTTCCTTAGACTAGATTCCTACACTGGGAATCACAAAGACAAAGGGCAAAGTTTAAGACTCTTCATAAGCTGGGAGCGGTGACTCACACCTGTAATCCCAGTATTTTGGGAGGCGATGGCGAGACACTCAGGATTGCCTGAGTCCAGGGGTTCAGAACTAGCCTGGACAATTTGGTGAGACTTCGTCTCTACTATAAATCAAAAAATTAGCCGAGTGTGGTGGTGTGCGCCTGTGGTTCCAGCTACTTGGAAGGCTGAGGCAGAAAGATGACCTGAGCTCAGCAGGTCAAGACTGTGGTAGCTGTGAGCGTGCCACTGCACTCCAGCCTGGGAGACAGAGTGAGACTCCAACTCAAAAAAAAAAAAAAAAAAAGACTCTTCATAGATAATTGCTAAATTATTCTCCAAAAAGATTGTACTGATTGATACTTTCAATAGACATGTATGAAAGTACCCATTTCACTTCACATTCACCAGCTTTGAATAAGAGTTGTATTTTAGTTTGCTAAATGGATAGGCCAAAAATGACATGCTGTTTTAACTGGCATTTATTTGATTACCAGTGTGGAGGACCCTGTTTTCACATTAATCATTTGCACTTTTTCTACCAATTGTCTGTCCACATTATTCTCATTTTCCAAAGGTTTTAGTAGGTTTTTAATAATCTATGAGGTTTTTACATATTAAGAAAATTAACTCATAATCCATTATATTTGTGGTAAATATTTTCATACTACATTTTCCTTTTAATATTTTCTTTGATATTTTCTACATTTGTGAATCCATCCTACTTAAGCAGTAGAATCTGTATGAATAACGAGAGTTTGGATATTTATCTCTTTAGATAATCTAGGATTGGTTTAGATGTGTAGCCAGAGATAATCCTACTTTCTGTCTTTTCCAAATACTTAACTGGCTGTGCCAGCATCATTTATTTACTAATCTGTTCTTTCTTCTTGGAATTGAAATGCCAATTTAAATAAAATGCTAAGGCATCATATACATTAGTGTTTATTTTAAGGATGTCCATTTCTTTCTACTCATTTTTGCCCAGCATCACACTGTTTTAGCTACTATAGCTGCAAAATATGTTGTAGTATCTGGTAGATCAAGTTCTCCTCTTTGCCTTTTCAAAATTTTCCTAGCTATCCTCACCTCTTTATTCTTGCAAATGAACATTAGAATCACTCTGTCAGGTTCCAAAAGTGTCCCATTGGGATTTTGATTGGAATTTCATTAAACTAATTTAGGGAGAACTGGCAGCATCAAAACACTCAGTCCTCCTGCAGAGGAGTATGATGCATCTTCTTTGATTCCTTTTATGTTCCTCTGAAAAATGCTGTGATTCTCTTCATGTAGTTCCCATATATCCCTTGCTAAGATTTCTTCTGAGATATTTCATATCTTGAGTTATTAATACATTGAATAGAATTTTTCTATTATTGTGTATAAGTGATCATTGCTGGGATGAAAGTTGTTGATTTTTGCATTTTCCAAATAAATGTGAATAAAACTTAAAAATTTGATATTAACTTTTAAAATAAATCGCAATTATTCAAAGTATAATTTTGATAGATATGCAACCAGTGCTATGGGCTAATTTATCTTGTTAGAAGTGTAAATACACGAATGTGTTTTTGCTGCAGCCACCAATTGGCTGATGTACATAACTAAAGCTATTTGAGAATCTCATCTCGCTCAGAATTATATTCAAATGCCATTTGAAGAAATGAAGAAACCACTGAAATTACTTCCTAAGGCAGGCTTTTTCTACATTATTACTCTGAGTGAACAGCAAGTAAGAAGAGGAAAAAGACCACAGATGTAGATTATGGTCTTGCTTCCCTGTGTTCCTGAGATTCCCAACATGTGGGTTCTGGTGGCTGTTTCCCCACCTACTATGTGTCTGAAGTGTTCACCAGGAATGCCTACGTGAATTTAAGATTCCATTATGATATGTCACCTTGCAAGCACTCATAAACATTGTCATCATTGCTTAACGTAACCCACAATCCATACAAGGGGATGTTTTCTGTGAGAGCGTATGCTCACTTTGCAGTCCCAGCTCTTGAGAAAATGTCTTACTTTCCTCTCTTCCCCAGTGGTTACAGTACATTCATTTGTCAAATATTTCTTTGATGAAAAATGGAGGTGGAAGGAGCAGGGTGGATTTTGGTACATTTTGACATTAAACAAACTTGCAGCACACAAGTAAAGCAATATGCAGCGGCTGGCTGGTTATTTTCTAATCAATCATTCAGGCACTTTTTCTAATAGGGCCACGCACTGATTTACTAAGGACATATGGCTTGGCATTTTCTTCCTCGGCCTAAGGCTCAAGCAAACAGCTGTTCTCTCAAATGAAGGCAGTCTGGGCTGCAAGCTCTAGGCTCCCTCCAGACCTGCTCTGCGCTGCCAGCTGGGGAACCGTCCCTGCTTCTCTGAGCTCTGGTCTCCCTAGACCGCTTTGGGACCCTTAGAACAGGCAGGGACACTGCTCAGGCTTGGGGACCTGCTGATTCTCCCCCCATGCCCTTGTACCTTTTTTGGATTAGGGACCTTCATATTGTACCTTGCAAGTTCCAAATTCTGGTAATTGTCAAAGTTCATAAACTGTCACGCCCTTGCTGACCCCCATTGATAAATAAGGCATGATGTTACCTACATCTAGGGCCTAGCTTGTTCTCTGTCAATTCCTTTATTCACTCAACAGATGCCTATTGAGCAGCTACTAAATGCCTGGCACTGTGCTAGGTACATGCGCAGGTACTGAGGCTGCATCTGCTAATGAGGCAGACCCTCTCTCCAGAGATGACATCTCTCCTCCAGTTTTGGTCTCACCAGAACTGGGAAGATCAAAACCTCAGACTCTTGCAGGCCTCCAGACCCCTTCTTGGTGTACTTCATAATCTAGAATGTTATCAGTTTATACTTCATGAGAAAAAAATATTTTGGAAAATTTCTGACATTATGTTGGAGCATCTAAATGTGAATAGGCCTTGCTTTCTTTCCCTTGGTTGAAAAACAGTCATACTGCTAGAAAGGACACACTGTTTTGCTTTGTTTTGCCTGAGAGGAGGATGCAAGGACATACATTGGGAAGGAAAGATGACACCTCTGTGTGGTCTCTTCCAACATGACACTTGAGTGTGCAAAGGCATATCTACCCACCGCAGAGAGGCTGGTCATTCAATGTCATGGTTTCCAGTTTGAATGCCAACAATCCAGCTTAGTCTTTTTTTCACTGAAATGACTAAATCAATCGGCATGGACATTTGGCAACAGGACAAGCAACAGACTCCCAGGTGAGTAGAGGTAAGGCCACCTGTCAGGCCTGTGTACCTGCTGTCCAGTACTTCTTGGATTCCAAGACCTTGGACAAGAACCACGGAATATATCCCTCTTGGGCCCAAACTCAAGAACCTTCTACCCGCAAGATGCTAGGCTCCTCACTCTACTCCACAGTATGATGTCATCAATCTGTCCCAGGGGTCCAGGGTCTTGATGATGAAACAATATATATATATATTTTTTAAAGGATCAGCTCAACTCTTACAAGATGATTCATGGCAAACAACTGACTTTCCTTTTACTCTTCCACCTTTTTGTACTTGTTTTAAATGCAATTTTCTAGACGTACCTAGACATACCTCAAATGTCACACTTCTGTAGAACAGACCTCTCGGGAAAACCATGATCAAGCAAAATGCTGACTCTACACTGAATTCTGTGACTAGAACACAGCAAGGATGAATTGCATGTTCCCTTATATTCAGAACATTGTAAATCATTCCCCTTCCTACAGAATGAATAAGGGTCACCCAGCAGGTCACACTCAGATTTTAAACAACCATTTTCTGCTGTTACTGGCCTCACACTCTGAACCTGGAACACAAGGGAAGCACGCTGTTAGATTGTGTGTTGTGGAGGGGTCAGCACTCACTCCTGGCACCATGACCTAGTGATGAGAGATTAAGGCTAGGACTTGGATGGGAGAGGCTCCAACATCTCCTCGCCTCCATTTTCTAGCTGTAAAACAGGAACAATAGTCCTGCTTTCCTTTCTTTACAAGGTGTCACTCTGGTAAATGAGATAATATGAAGGAAACCAAAAAAGAACTGGAATGTATTTATTAAAAATTGTGTATTTATTCTTACATGTTTAGACTTCAGTCACCTTCAAAGCACTCTTCGTTTGATGCAATACACCTATCAAGATGCTTTTCCCACTGTTTAAAACAGTTTTTGAACTCATTGATGTTGATGCCTTTTAGTGCTTCTGCCATTTTCTGTTTCGTCCTCTTTCACATCAGCAAAACATTTTCATGGAGGAAACAAAAAATTGTTGCTTGGGACAAGATCTAGTAAATAGGGAGGATGGGCAGGGGGTCTTGTCATTTTGGGTCAAAAACTGTTGAACATAGTATAGTGTGGGCAGGTTGTTCATGTAAATCACCCATCATGAAATGGGCAAACATGTTGAAAGAATTCAACCAAAAAAAATTAACCGAAGCGGAACACAACTTCTCACAATGTAGAAATCATTGTACAAATCTTTGCACCAATGCTAGCTGGTACACTGATGCTGATGGGTTCCTAGAACACTTACCTAGCAGGGGAAGCCAGTACTACAAGGGGCTCACCTCCAGAAAATAATTCCAGTTTTTTGAGGGCCCCCCCTTATATGCGTGGGGCACTCTAAGCTGCTTTGGAGAAAGACAAGATATTTCTAACCCCAGAATACTGCCCAAGCACTCATTATTGAGTGGGTTGGACTCCAGGGGCTTGAAAGAGGTAATAGTTTGATCCTTTGAAGCTGTGGGCAGCTGAACTGCTTTCGAGAAGGGAATTGTGTCTGTAATTGTTCTCTCTCTCCCTCAGTGTTCACACTGTTGGCCTCTGAAATGTTATATCCGAAAGGTCACCAAGACACAGTCAAGCAAGAATAGACCACACAAAAAGAAGCTGTCTGAAGCTGTCCCAGGCCTGTAATTCCCTGTTTCCAAGATCCCTGTGGATGAAGTACTTGGAAGGGGAGCCCCTACAAGGCCTAAGTGTGTTTCTGGATTGGTCTATTTGCCTCCAGCAAAGACAGAGAACTAATTTGCCTCCAGCAAAATGGAGGAAACTACCAAGCTCCATGGCAAGAGCCAGGCCCTGTCCTTTCTATAAATTTAATTAGGCTTCTCACAAAGGGGACAAATCTTAGCCCACAGAGTGTCACCCTCTCCCATTTGATGACATGAAAGACATACAGTGGACTTGCTATATTGGCCATAGTCACCAAACAGCAGGTCAAACATGTACTGTAAAAGGGAAAATATCAAAATTAAAGCATGGCTCATGTCCGTGCTTATTCAAAGACTGTTCTGAGCTTCTTTGGTTTCAGGCGCTTGACAGTTGGCCAGTGAATCCCCTTCCACCTCTCCATCTCCTGATGTTGCAATAGGGAACAAACAACATCAGTTAAACAAATGTGAAAGAAAGGGTTGCAAGAACTGTTTACCTCAGGCACATATACATAGCATCCCGGTAAGAATCTCTGGTCAGGTTTTATACCGTCATGTGTGTGAGTATATGAGAGTTTTTTCATAGTAAAAGCTTTTAGCAAAGAAAGTCAAGCTAATTTAGATATGTACCTTGTTATGGAGAAACTGCTAATAAGACAAATTGACTTGGCATTAAGAAATTACACTTAATTTCTCAAGATGAAGAATTATTGGAATAGTCAGAGCCCTTCTAGGAGAAAAGATTTATTATGACAGAGATTTAGGAATAACTTGGTTACATAGGTGAACAGAAAGCAGAGGGGAAAATCATATAGATAGGAAATTCTGGACAGTTACCTGAAATCTTCAATCACTAATGGGAACACAAGTGAACTGGACTCTAGATTCTTGTTAAATTAGGAGGGATGTGAGATTTCTAAAATGGGGGGTCGCCTTTGTAGAGACAAAAACCACTTTCTGGTCTCTCCTTCATGGTCAGTTAAGTTCCGGAGGTTGGCGACTACAGGTTGTTGAAGTCTCAGGCTTAAGCTGTGTTGGTCACGTCTCCATTCCAGTAGGGCCACCCAGCCACAAAGGGAAAGGGTGAGAGTGTACCCAAGCATTTTGCCAGTAAGGCTTCTTTAAAAAGGCTCAAACTTCCCCTCCTCACCTTCTGCCTCTGCCATTGCTGTCTCTTACCCTAAGCAGTTACTGAATCGATCTCCCAAATGATCTCCCTATGCAGTCTTAGATGTTGGCGCTAAAGAAAGCCCCTGTTTTTAGCGTGTCATTGGTACCCAATAAGCCCACTGAAAGTGAATCCACTTAAGAACAATACCAGGCCAGGTGTGGTGGTTCACACTTATAATCCCAGAATTTGGGGGGCCAAGACAGGAGGATCACTTGAGCCCAGGAATGCAAGACCAGCCTAGACAACATAGCGAGACCTTGTCTCTACAACAAATAAAGAAAGAAATTAACCAGGCATGGTGGTACACACCTGTAAAGCCAACTACTAGGGAGGCTGAGGAGGAAGGATCACTTGAGCCCATGAAGTCAATGTTGCAATGAGCCAGGATCGTGCCACTGTACTCCAGTCTGGGCGACAGAGTGAAACACCAAATAAAAAAAAAAATTATAGTAAATAATAAAAGAACAAAAAGTGTTGCTGAGATCTTATCTTGAAAAATTAAATATAAAATGATGATAATTTATATACATACACACATATATACACATATGCACACATATAATAAAATACGTATTTATGATATATATTTATATATTCAGATATATACACATATAACATAAAATTGTAACACTATGAAATTGCTATTACATAGAACAAATCAAATGTTAGTTTTTGCCATGACTTTCGCCACCAAACTGGGAAATAGCACTACACAATATGTTTGAATTTCACAACTCAATCATAGGAATGGACACCTTGGCAGAAAAATCAAGGACTTGATTCATTTTCCCAAGAGTCTCTCCCAGTTTTTGGCTATTCAGATCCATGTCTTATGAAATGCTTTTTCTTTGTGAACCATCCCTTGTTGATTTTCTCTACTCAAGTGTTAACTGCCTTAATTCTATACAAAGTCATCTACTGGTTGTTTTAGTGTATCATGGAGAATTTCTTGAGCATCATTCATCAACTTGATGAAATTCTGCATCTTTTCCAAGAGTTCAGTTTCACTTTCCAACTACTTGTACATTTTCAGCTTTGGATAACAGTGAGAGACTAACCAACAAACACATAGGCTTGACAGATGCTGGTGTTTTCCTGGAAGAGTATAAGCACATATTTGGTCCCATAGTGAATACTTTCCTGTTATGATGATTCTTTCTTCCCTGTGTGGCCACATTTACAGCAAAGACTCAAAAAAAATGAAGTTAGAAAAGGGGGATCCCCATCCCTCCAACACAGAAGTCATCACTCTGTACTTTAAAGTGCAATATGGATGAACACACACATGGCACTTACACTGTGATGTGTCATAACAAGGGCTATATAAAATGCCAGCAGGGCACAGAAGGGCAGAGGTATGGCAAGGAGGTGCTAGGGCAGAGGTATGTCAGGGAGGCACTCGGGGATTGGAGTATTTGCACAGAATCTCAAGACGTGAGTAAGACTCCTCAGGGCAAATCAGAGGAAAGGGCATTCTGTGCAGAGAGAACACCAAGTACAAAGTTCAAGGGTGTGGAAGTGTGTTGCCTACTGAGGGGCAGCAAGCGACTGATATAGCCCAAAGTCCAGCTGAGTTGGGGAATGAAAGGACAAAGAAATCAAAGCCAGACAGGCCGACAGGACAGGTCACAAGAGCCTGCTAGATAGACCTCAGGGTTTCTACACTGACATTATCGACATGTGAGGCCAGACCTCTCTTTTCTTCTCTGTTGCTGTCCTTTGCTTGTAGGATGTTTAGCAGCGTCCCTAGCTTCTACCCATTAGATGCCAGTTGTACCCTCACCACCAGCTGGGACAACTAATCCTGTCTCCAGACATTGCTCCAGGCCCCCTGGAGGAACCCCCAGGTGAGAACCACTAGGATAGAGTAAGCTCTGAAGGGTAGGAACGGCCTGGAACAGAGGACAAGTGGTTATCTGTGCAATTAATGAATGAAAGGAGCACAGGCAAAACGATTGGAAAGTAGAAAGGACACATTCTCAGAGTCAAGAAGACACATAGAAAGGATTAAAGAAAATACAAGCCATTTTAAAGAGGAGGAGAGAGAAGTTGAAAAAGTTCATGGCCAGGAGTGGTGGCTCACACCTGTAATTCCAGTACTTTGGGAGGAGGAGGTGAGAGGATTGCCTGATCCCAGGGGTTCGAGAGCAGCCTGGGCATCTTGGCAAGACCTCGTCCCAACAATAATCAAAAATTAGCTGGGTGTGGTGGTGTAGGCCTGTAGTTCCAGCTACTTGGAAGGCTGAAGCGGAAGGATCGCCTGAGCCCAGCAGGTGCGGGCTGGGGTGTCTATGAGCATGCTACTGCACTCCAGCCTGGGTGATGGAGTAAGACTTCAACTCAAAAGAAGAAAAAAAAAAGTCCACTGTGAATTCAAAGATAAAGATCATTGCTGAGAGGTACCAAAGGAAGAGGTGGTTTGGAGTATAAGAATGAATGAGTCCAAAGAGCACATGGAAATTTGGAGACCGGCCCCAAAGTGAGACCCCACTTCTGGAGCACAGGGAAAAACATGAGAGAACCTGCAGTGCTTACTGTTTTATTTTAAGAGCTATGTATGCTGTATCTATCAGGAAAAAACCTGGTTTTCTAGTGACTGTAATTATATAAAGTTTCATTGTAAGTGTATTTGTAGGCCTGAGTTTCTTTGGGAGACCGAGGTGGGAGGACTGATTGAGGCCAGGAGTTTAAGATCAGCCTAGGCAACAAAGCAAGATCCCCATCTCTACAAAATAAAAAAATAAAGTGTATTTGTCAAGAAGCTGTTTCTGACATGACCACACTGTTTCTCCCACTACATTCTTACAACACAGATACACTTCTGACCCCAAACATTGGGTTTTTTCCCCCACAAATCAAGCAATTCTCCAGCAGACATTTCAATTCTGACACTATCTGCCTGGAGATGATGTTGAAATGAGCTCATTATGAGTAACCACAAGACATCCCTATCACTTGAGAATCCCAAGGGAAAGGACAGAGCCCAAAATGCAGTTTCTCTGGTCTCCTTGAGCTCATACACGACAATAATCCTTTTTTCTGGAACCCTGGGTGAGTCACAAGATATTAAGGTTAACATCTTTGTCCTAGCCATTGCCTTGCTAAGCTATAGTCTGGTTATGTGTTCTTTGAGCTATGTTCAAGCCTTATTTTCCTAAGCTTTGGCCCTCTCCCCAACCTCGGGGAGGTGAATCTCCTTTCTCTCTCTCTCTCTCCATTCACCATTACTTTGTTAAACTCTGGTGTGTCCACATGGCTCTTTGAGCTATGGCCACAACGTTTCTTAGTTTTGGCCCCCTCCCCTACCTTGGGGAGGTGAATCTCCCCTGTCTAATTTACTTTCTAAATAAACGATATTTTCTAATCTAAAAAAAAAAAAACTTTGTGCTAAGAATGTGTCTTTCAGCTACCCGCCCTGACCACCTGCTGTCAAAGAAGTGAGAAACAGACCACCAACCCATCATCAAAGCGACCTGCCTCCCCCACCCCCACCCTGCAAAGGAAGCTTTATAAGCCTTCAACCTCAAGCATTCGCCACACCATACTTTTGTTAAGCCTTTGGCCCCATCTCCAATCCCAGAGAGGTGAATGCGTCTTTCTCTCTCTCTTTGATCTACTTTCAGAATAAACGTTCCTTTCTGATCTAATTTCTTTCTTTCTTTCTTTTTTCTGAGTTGGAGTCTCACTCTGTCGCTATGGAATGCAGTGGTACACTCACAGTCACCCCAGCCTTGACCTGCTGGGCTCCGGCAATCCTTCTGCCTTAGCCTTCCAAGTAGCTGGAACTACAGGCACAGGCTACCATGCGCAGCTAATGTTTTTTTTAATTTATTGTAGAGACGAGGTCTCGCCAAGTTGCCCGGCTGGTCTTGAACCCACATCTGATCTAATTTCTATGCAATTCTTTGCATCCCCGAGTCACCAGCTCAGCCCACAGAACTAACAGCAAAGGTTTCAGGAGTTCTGTGACAGATGCCAGGGACAAAGATCAAATAAATTCCTCCTTAGACCACACTGGTATAAAAAGTCAAGTAATAATGAACAGGTGGAATGAAGACAGGGTAACAGTTGTGAGGATACTGTGTGAATGAATTAAGTCTGGCCCAGCTGAAGTTACAGCACATGACTTCTGCTTCTCCTACCAGGTCTGTCTCTGGGACCAGCTAACATGGGACCGCTCACCGCTACTCTGCCTCTTCCCATACTAGCCTCTGGTCCAGCCCCTCAGTCAAATCCTGCTCTGTGGTTGGGGAGAGATGCCTCACTTGCCACCTTCCCTGAGGACCCAGAGACTGCACTTCACAGGCCTGTTTCTCAGCTCTGAACACACAACCCTCCTTCTAATTTGCCTGTTCCTGTGCTTGGATTCCCCAACCCGTTGTAAAGTTTGTAGGAAGAGTCACATCTGCATTCTTCCTCCCAGGTACAGGTCAGTCTGGATCCCAGGAGGAGAGCCCAACCAGAAGGGTGTGGGGATATGTGTCATTCCAGGGGACAAGAGCCTGAAGAGTCAGTCACCTCCTTAATTTCAAATTGAATTAATGACCTACTAATAACTTCCTTGTTGGGTGAGAGGCACTGTCAGTAGTACAATGCTTAGATATCTAAAAACCCATCAGATAGCTTCCTTTGTGAGTCTCGTAAGTTGAGTCTCCAGGAGTTACTACATGTAAAAGTCTTGCTCTCCACGTCCAAGTAAGAAGTGGCATTATTTCCACCATGAGACACACAGAAAAGATACTTGGGTCCCAGAGCTCCACCCTCCATGCCCCCATTCCTATCACTCTAGATGAAGTAAAATCAATAGACTGATAAGAATGTGTTTGGGGTGGGGAGAGAGGTGTCATTTAATTTTCATGACTTCAAAAAACAAATTTTGAACTAGGGACAGAATAATATTCTCTAAAATAAGTAGAACAGGAATACTGGATGGTGAACAGCCTCATGGAGCTCCAGGAATAGCAGGGACAGGCTGTTCTGTGCTGATGGATACTGAACCAGTGTTTTTAACACCTAGCGACATTAACTTCGCATCTTAATCAAGGCTGAGGCATTCTCAGCAGTCCTTAAAGCATTACCTCCCCAAGAAAACACTCTTAAGTACTGTAGACTTAGAAAAAAAACCAAAAAACTAGGCACCACAAATTGCACTTAGCAACTACCCAACCATATTATTTCATTCCTGTCTAATGTAATTTTTGTTTTTTTATATAAAGGACTTCAGTTATTTTGAAAAATTATCCTCCCTCCTAAATTAACCTGGCTTTTATTTGTTTTTAACAATCAAACAAGCTAAGAAGAATGAAGCAGTGCTTCTAACTAGCTTCTAAGTAACCAGATGTAAAGAGCGTTTTGTTCCCTAGACAAGGTTCATCTCTGAAGGAAGCTGCATGCCTCCCCTCCTGCCCCCTCACTTCTTAGTCATTCATTCATTTATGCAACAAATAATTGTCATGCAGGTAAGGAGGATCAATTGAACAAGCTTGGCAAGAGCCTCGCCCTCCTGGACTTCCCCTCTAGTGGAAGTTAAACAAACTAGATGACTTCACTCATTCATTCCACAAATAATTGACAATCATTTCATCTTTCAATAAGTAATCATGGAGCCTTGATTCCTTAGGAGGCACTGAGAATCATTCTTGAACAAGACAGGCAAGATCCTTGCCTTCGAGGGCTCCATTCGCGTGGAAGTTATAACATAAATAAACAAGATGATCTCAGAGAGTTCAAGAAAGTGCACCGTCGGAGCCTTCTCCACTGCTTCCCCACCACCCCGCTTCCGGCTTTACCCCTGGTTGGGGCTTTCATCACACAGATGTTAGCTTCCCCGTGTGCTATGTCCCATCCCCTCCGAGGGTCACAACACCCCGGAGGGCAGGTGGCATGAGCCCAGCGCTGATTGGTTGACTTTGAAACCAACACAGCCCGGATTGGGGCAAGAGGTGGAACTCCCCATGGGGCGCTAGGGAAATCTGCTCCTCAAGTGACCACCGCAGGGATTATCCATGTCAGTGGGCTGGAGGGATGTGTCCACAGGCCTCGCCATGCCAGGATAGGAGGTGCTGAGCCAGAAGAACCAAGACGCAAGGAGAGCGAGGCACCCGGCACCTCCGGGGCCAGACCCAACTCTGCCCAGAGGTCAAGGATCCCTCACGCCCGCTGCGCCTGCGCAGTACAGCGCCCGCGCTGCCTGCCCTCACCACTGTCCCCGGCGGTGCGCCGGGCGCTAAGGGCGGGGCCTCGT
>NW_007253798.1:766688-812038 GCF_000164805.1 Carlito syrichta
GGGGGCCGGTGTCGCCTCTTTGCCTCGTCGTCCCCTATTCGCTGCCCGGTCGTCGCGTGGGCCGCCGACACCATGAAGATCTGGACTTCCGAGCATGTCTTTGAGTAAGTTTGGGGCGCGGAGGCCACTCTGGGACGGGCGGGAAAGTTGGGCCTGGAGCCAAGGCGAGGCGGAGGCGACCCTCACGAAGCTTCCAGGCGTCGGGCCTAACGAGGAGGGCCGAGCCTGGGGCCCACGGCAACCGTGGGGAGACGCAGGATGGGACCCAAGGTCACGACCCCGAGGCACTCTGGCCTCCAGGCCCGGGCCGCCACCCGTCCGGGAGGGCGGCCGAAGCCACTTCCGGCAGGTCCCCCGGGAGGCGGCCTCGGGCGCCCGCGGCCTCCGGAGGTCGTGGGGGCGTCGCGGAGCACGAGGTCTTTGACAGCACTCAGAGTTGCCACATCGGGCCTTTCGACACCTGGCAGGACGCGGGCCCAGGATTCCGAGAGGGAGGCGGGGGTTCTCCCTGGAGTCCGGCCACCGCTGGGGTGGAGTGTCTCACCTCCTAAGGCGAATTTCGGGTGAAGTTGGGCCTCCAGGCCCTGAGTTGCCCATCTTCATCTGAGAGATGGAAGGTGACCGTGCAGCCCGGGCCTACCAATGTGGGTATCTTTGAGTTCAGTAACTAGCCCTTTTGGGCTAGTGTGAAATTTTAAGTAGCAGAAATAGGCCTTGAGCCAGCTATGTGTTGGCAATGAAATTCACTTCCAGTTCTGTGATTCCATATACATAAGAGCCAAGACTACAACCAGCCTAAATAGTTCATTTGTAATTCTAATACTCTTTATTGGTTAGTCCACCTTTCTCTCGCTGATTCAAAATGTCACCTTTGTCATAAACACTGCTGTGATTTATATATAGGTGACTATTTCTGTTCCACTGATCTTGGCTATTGCTGCCACACCGTTTTAACTTTTATCCCTTTGTGGTATATTTTAGTTTGAGTGTCCAAATTTTTAAAAGTGTTTCAGAGGGTAGTGTTAAAAGAAATTGTCAACATTTGTACATACTCTGTGAATAAGACATTTCTGAGGGTCCGCTGTATCTTGGAAAGTATAGAAAATTAGAATCAGAAGGAAGGTCTCTTTTCTCCCTATTGTTTACAGTCTTTTGGGAGGTCTTTCTGATGTTCTTTAACCTGGCCACCAGTCCATTTCAGCACCTGGGATGCTTAATGCCAGTCCTCTTCCTGGTTTGAGTACTTCAAAAGTTCTTGGCACTGAGTCTCCTTCAAACCATCTTCCTGCTTGTGTTCCCTAATACTCTTTTTCCTGGCTTGGTCCCTGCTTCCCTCTCCCCTCCTTCTGCCTTTTTCTTAAAATGTCCCTTTTTCTCTTTCAGTGTAAATGTTCAGTGAGATTCTGTTGTTAGCCTTCCTGTGTTGCATTTCATCTATTATCTCTGTCTTTTTTTTTTTCTTTTTGTCACAGACTTCTTTGAGATTTGATTAAAGCTCTGGGACCTTCCTCCTAGAAGATAAAAATATCTAAATGAATGCCGTACCTGTCCTAGGTGAAGAAACCCTGATCTATGCTTTCTCTCCAGATAATCTGAGCTATTTGGCCAAGGTCCCAACTGATATACACTCGTTTATGGCACCCACGTCTGTACCTAGAGCTGCAGACCTTTCAGGTGCCTAACAGACATCACTACCCACTTGTCTCACAGGTGCTTCAGACTCAGCCCACCTGAAATCCAGGTCATAATCTCCCCTCACAAATCTTAACCATTTTTTGTTGTTTCTCACCTTCGGGTGTTACTCTCCAATGATAGCTAAGTTATCATTCTACATCTCATTCATCTTTGATTTTCTAACCCTTCCTTCTGAGACCTACCTAGCATGTAGTTGGCATGCAATTGAAGTCATTCATTGATTCCTTCAACCGGGATGTCCAGTATGTGCTGGGCAGTGTTCTTTGAATTGGTTACATTTAGGTAAATCAGTCAAGACATAGTCACTGGCTCAGTAAAGTTAACAATGTCTTCTCGTGTTGGAGATGAAGAAACTGGACAGCGCAGTAAGCCACAGCCAAGCTCTCCTGACCCACTTGAATTTGGGCGCTGAATGTCTTCCAGTGTGGGATCTCTTTCACATAATTACACTAATACAGTTAATGTTAATTGCTGGAAGACTGTTAATCATAAGATGTCTTTGTAATACTTGAGTTGGGAAAGCGGTCTTAGCCTAACTCTGTCAACATTGATGTTTTCAGGCAGGCTCAGAGAGGAGAGATGGACTAAATTACAATTCATGTATCTTCACCCGAAACCATGCAATTACTAATTTTTTAAAGAGGAGAGAGAGAAGTGCATGGAGGCCAGCTCCCCATGGTGTAGGGCTAGGTGGAGGCAGGGCAGGACTCATCTGATTGTCATTTTAGATGGTTGCCTTGGTAACAGAGTGCTTGGCCTGTTATCAGGACTGTTTAGATTTGTGGGGACTGTTTAGATTTATGAAGCAGCTCTGCTTATACCTCCATTGATTTCTGCGCAAAGCTGGAAATTAAAAACAGAAAGAGATTCATTTATGCAGTGTTACAGAGGAAATGAAAGCATTAAAAATGACGTAGCTGTCCAAAATTCTGGGAAATTAATGGAACTGAGATTTTTCTTCTGTCAACAAGGTGTAGTTGTCAGTCTGAATTCTGTGAAAAAGTTGAAATAGATTAATGTCTACCTGTTTTACTTTTAGAAAAAGTAACGCTGTGTAGTTTTATCAGTCGGTGTCCCTTGAAACATCATCCCCAGATCTTGTCTTTTTCCTTTCGATGAAGGTGAGAGCATGGATAAATGGTTCAGACAGGGTTAGAATCAGCCTGCAGGTGGACTAAATCACCGTCAATACTGATTGTACTTAATAAGGGGTTCTTTTGAGAAGGATGTCTTTTGTACAAGCGTCTTATTCACAGAAGTTGGGAAGTGAACAAAGGTACATCACATTTAGAATCACCAAAGCACATGTGCTTTTTCAAGAAGATAAAGATGCTGCAAGCTCTTCAATGATGTGATATTATTACCACTTCAATGCTAGGTGATAAGCAAATGCTTATTATACTAAAAGAGAATATTAGAAAATAGCATATTAGGAGCGCCTTAAGAACACTTTATTGTATCGAATGCCCTTTCAAAACAACTCAGAATCCCTCCTTTGAGGAAAAACAATGGATAAAGATTGATTGGAGGAACCATTGTTATTTATTACATTAATATAGAGAAAAATTTTAGTAATTTAGTCAATAATGCTTTGGGTCTTGTAATCCCTATAAGAATTTACGGTGCCTATAAGTTCTTTTTATAACCTCATAAAATGGGGTCAGACAAAAGAAGAAATGGTCTAATGACACTTCTTTCTATTTGTTTCAGTAGAATGTAATTTTTAAGTACATTTTCATGAATCAGTAGTTTTTCCTAGGAACAAAATGTACATGTGGAAGCGGGTGACAGTAAATAGGAATGACTGTGTAAGAAATTATATCTTAGTGCTCTATAGGCTACTTGGATCTTTATAGAAGTCAATTGTATTATATAACCTGTGTTGTAGAAAAATACCGAAGTCTGTTAAAAATGTAGATTGATCTCCCATGATCATGTTTCAGAAAGTAATTTTCACTGAGTAAACTCATTAAACTTCCCTTGTAAAGAATGATTTGATGGGTTATAAAGATTGTTTGGTTCATGTGCACATTTTTAAATGTCTGTTTTTTGGTTCATATTGGCAGCCACCCGTGGGAAACCGTCACAACAGCTGCAATGCAAAAGTACCCAAACCCTATGAACCCAAGCGTAGTTGGAGTTGATGTGCTGGACAGACATATAGATTCCTCTGGAAAGTTGCACAGCCATAGGCTTCTCAGCACAGAGTGGGGACTGCCTTCCATCGTGAAGTCTGTAAGTGTGTCTTCATTCCCAGAGAAATGTGACTGCTGGAGAGAAGTTTTCTAAACCACATTATAATTTCAAATAGGTTGTGGGAGCCAATTCTGAATGTCATTTTTGCATCAGTTCAAATTGTATTATAATAAACTTGAGTTATGAGTGTATAATGAATTGGAAATATTATTACAGTCTTCATGAAGGCAACTGGTAAAACCTCTGAAGGAAGCCCGCTAATGCTTTGCAGTCTAAAAGAAGTTCTCTTCTGCTTTTCCTGCTTTTGCCAGCACTGAAGACCAGTCCTGAGAGTTAGAAGTAATGGTGATGGTCTGATCGTGATTGTGGGACGGTAGTTCCTGGGGTTAGTGGTGGGTTATGCACTTGAATAAGGAGTATGTCCTTGAACTTGCTAGTGCCACATCTGTTCCAAGGTCTACTCCTTCCTGTACATTTAAGAAACAGTTCTACTTAGTTTCAAAAGAGTGGGCTTTAGTGAGCTGATTTAGCCAGCAAGAACCTAGAATACCAATTTATCATCATGGAGAAAACAAGTGTAATAAGAGGACCCGGGTCTCTGTAGAGGGTCTCTTGATGGAAAGTAGGTCCACTCTGAAAACTGCAGTTCATGTTTTTCAACAGGGATGTACTGACAGCCTACTTCATACAAACCATGGCATTAGGTAATGGGGACACAGATGGACAAGGCCAGGGGGTGGCCTTGGGGTCATAGCATGTGTAGTGACACTGATGCTGATGTCATCCTCCATTGTGAGGATGAAGTCGAGGTGCCCTGTCCCTGGAGTGCTCTAGGAAGACACTGACACATGCCCTTGAGCTCACCTTGTTCTAGACCCTGTTTCCCAGCTCTTTTGATTACCAAAGTTCAGTCTCAGCCCTGTTGTCACACCCTAGCAGTTTCAGCAGGAAGCCTTTTGTTGGGGGCATTCTCAGTGGGCTCGTTCCTGATTGCCTCTGGGAAAGGCTTTTGCCTCTGGCTGTCTCATTTGTGATGTGGGAATAAGCCTCCTTTCTGACCTCTGTCATTTTCTTCTGGTTGATTTCAAAACAGATTTTTAGTTCAAGATACTTTAACACATTTTTAAATAAAATAAAATATTCAGATATAATATCGATACACTTGGTAAGATTCTTTCTCCTCTGATTACTGATTCTGAATGTTTTACTTAGCTCATTGGTGCAGCAAGAACCAAAACGTATGTGCAAGAACATTCTGTAGTTGATCCTCTAGAGAAAACAATGGAACTTAAATCTACTAATGTAAGTGGTGGCTTCCTTCTGTTTTAATTTTGAACTGTCTGGTTTAATGTTTGTTTTGTCTCCTAGTTGAGCTGTGAGTGAATGCATGTTCTCAGTGTGGCTTAGAAAATCCCTGCTTTCGTGCTGCATCGACTTTGCCCTGTTTGTAGTTTCCCAAGGCTAATGATCCTACCTGTCTTTATGAGTTAGCACTCAAGGAAATGAATTTGGGATCATGTGTACACCATTATTATATTCTCAATTTGTGGAGTTTTTTTTTTTTTGATGATGTTGTTTTAAATAAAATGTAGGCAGTGAGCCAGCCTAGGCAACATAGCAAGACCTTATCTCTACAAAAATAAAATTAACTGAGCATGGTGGCACATGCCTGCAATCCCAGCTACTCAGGAGGCTGAGATGGAAGAATCACCTGAGCCCTGAAGGTTAGGGCTGCATTGAGCCATGATTATGCCATTGCACTCTAGCCTGGGTAACAAAGTGAGACTGGAAAAAAAATGTAGGCAGCAGATAGTTTTTTATATTTATGCAGTAATAGCAGTGGCTTATTTGTTGGTTTTGTATGTTTAGGAGGAAGATTTTGGTTTGTATGTTGATTTTGGAAATGTTTTGAATCTTTAGCTCCAAAATGATTTGATCCTTTCCCCCCCCCATTCTATAGATTTCATTTACAAATATGGTTTCAGTAGATGAGAGACTTATATACAAACCACATCCTCAGGACCCAGAAAAGTGAGTTAAAAGTGTTTTAATAAAAACTTATTTTATAGAGTGTATAACAATTTTTTTACCAGTTTTTTTTTAATAAAAGTTGGGTTATCTAAAGTGGTTTGAATGTGTTTTGTTCCAGAACTACTTTGACTCAAGAAGCTATAATCACTGTGAAAGGAGTCAGCCTCAGTAGCTACCTTGAAGGACTCATGGCAAGTACAATATCTTCAAATGCCAATAAAGTAAGTAAGGCTGCTTCTTGCTTGTTTGTTACTCCCTGGGTTCATGTCCTGGAGGAGCTTGGTGCTGAGTGGTGTTTGTCCTTGTAAGGTCTCACCCACTCTGCAGTGAAAAGCCACAGAGTAGGAGGCATTTACTTGTGCAGGCTCTGGGGGGTTCACATTTCAAACTCTCTTGCCAGCCTTTTAACCTTGGGCTATTAAGTTAATCTTTTTACGCCTCAGTTTCCCGTCTGTGAAGTGGAGGTTACCCATGCTATAGGGTTGGCATGAAGTGAGATATGGAAAGTGTGCGTGACCTGGACCCCAGCACATAGGAAGGGCTGGGTGATGTGTAACTGTGTCATTAAAAGTTCTGTGTATCAACTTTTTGTCATTACATATCCCCTCCAGTCCATTTTAGACATTTTTTCCCCTAATTGCCATGAAATTACTTAATATCAAATATGTGTTGTATACATAAAAGATTTTTTTTCTATCCCCCCCAACCAATTTTTCCTCATTGAGAATGCATGATTTAAAACAGGATAAGTTTAGAGAAAGAGATTCCTCATACACTGTTTTATAGCACATTTAATATAGTCATTGAGCAAAGATACTCATAGATGCCTTCACTGTGCCAGACAGAGTGCTAGGCTAGACTGAGGGTATAGCAGGGAGCAAGACAAATGTGTTCCCTGACCTTATGGAACTAAGAGGCAGGCAGCATTAATCACACCACATGTCATTAGGATAGGAAAGGTGCCAAAAGGTATGAGGGTGCTTCCTGAGTGTTGAGTACCTGATGTTTCTGGTGAGTGCCGTGTGCATCTAGGTTGGTTGTGAGGGGTATGCAGGAAGAGTATTTTGGGTGGAAGAGCTGCCTGGGCAAAGACCCTGAGGCAGGAGGTGGGAAATGCTCTTTCTATTCCTGAAAGAATGCATAGAACACCATGAGAAAAGGGCTGAGGAGGGAGTTGGGGACCAGATTCTGCTGGGCCTTACACAGGATTTTGGTTTAAAATGTAGACATAAAAAGGAGTTTTAACTTCTCACTCCCAAAAAGGGGACACTGGAATCATGAAATAAATAAGACATCCTATCATTTAATTGTAGATTCTTTTCAGAGTATCTTTTGCATACAAAATAGAAATCAGTTTATGATCGAGCCAGCTGATGTTTGCTAAATAACGTTGGAAAAGAAAAAGCAAGGACAAAACAATCTGTCATCATGAAGTTTAGTTATGCTTGGAACGTTGCTCGTTACTTCCTGGTGTGTCATTTATTTGATACATACCTTTGCTCTCACTGGGTAACAATAAATGTATTGGATTTTTTTAAGGGCCGAGAAGCAATGGAATGGGTAATACATAAATTAAATGCTGAGATTGAAGAATTGACAGCTTCAGCAAGAGGAAGCATAAGGACTCCAATGGCGGCGGCAGCATTTATAGAGAAATGATCATGGAAATTGGTAGACAACCTTGGGTGCCCAGGTCTCTCCAAGTTGGCAATATATTTATTTGTTACTTAAAAAATACAATTCTATTTTAGGTAGAATTTTTTTAAATAAGCTGACATAAGGCTAAGGTACTTGATCAAAACAGATTCAGGGCTTCTAAATAAAAGGGATCATACGAAAATGGTGTTTGAAATGACTGTCATTCGAAGGGTTCCAGTATTTATGTGGAAACTTAATTTTTTGAAAGGTCCTTGGAAATAGGTATTGGCGTTGAATCTCCTTCAGGTAGAATTTTAAAGCTTTTCGTGCACCATAAGTCTACCTGGCTTTGGACCAATCCCAGGACAGCAGCACCACCCCCTAAGACATACATTACATTGCTATACACTCAATAGCTCATAAGGGAACTTACAGGAGAAATTATGTAGTTTTAAAAGGTATTAATTTGTATAAAATAAGTTACTCTGCTATAAAACACCACTAAAAACCACAGTGTTTTGGTTTAGTACGTAAATATTTTTGGAGTGAGAATTATCACTGAAGTAATATATGACTCCAACAAAAATATGGTTTTATTGTATTAAAGAGTACTGTATTAATTTGCCAAAGTTTTGTAACTTAGTAAAGGCATTACCTTCCTTGGATTTGTACTTAGTGATTTAGTATGCTGTATCGTGGGCTGGTTATGTTAACTGAAAAAGTCATTACCTGAGTTTTGCAGCATTCTAAACTTAAACAGAACAGCTGTTCACATCTTTTAGCATTTCACATTTGCCTAACTTATAAATTGCCATGTGTCAAAATCATGGTTTTGTAATTGCTAAGGCATGATATGTCAGGTTATTTGAATATAATTACTTTTTGAAGTAATTGTGACCACAAAACATCTTTTTTTACATGAAGAGCTGTACATCATTTGAAATTACTCAAATGATGTCTTAATCTGAAGCGTAAACCCCAGGTACTTAATGTTTTTAATAATATGGTGCCACTGCAGGGCTGGGAGTGGTGGGGGAGAACAAAGGATAAAGGGGAGAGGAAGGATTGGCTTAAACTAACCAGCAAGTGAATTGCACTGCAGCTTGTATTTACAGGGAATCCTTATTTTGAATGCCAGAAGGCAACTGCAGACTGCAAAACAATCCAATAAATGTTATTTTGTTTTGCATTTTGTAGCAGCACTTATCCACCACTAAATAATAGCTCTGGTATTTGTAGTTGTTGCATACAGAGTATGTTTGTTAAAAGGTGATTAGCTTTTGACTTTATTTTACAATGCTTCATATGATAAACTTCTAGTCAGGTTTCCTTTCAGAGACCAGCTAATATATGTACATAAACCACGGAAATATTATAACAAACTATTTTGAAATTATTGGTTTTCTACTTGAAATAGTTTAGCTTAAGACTTCTCAGAACATTTGTAAAAGCAAGTTAAATCCCATAAGGTTTGATTTTTTTTTTCTTGTAACCAGAAATGGTTTTGCAACTGAAATAACATTTCACCTAAACAAAACATTACTAAATATTGACATTTGATAAGAAGTTGTCTTGGGTAATTTCTGTAAATTATGCCTGTTCTGAAAAAGGTGTAGTGCCCTAATGATAAAATATTTTTAAACAAATCCTTATCCTTCGTTTGATTTTTTAAACTCTGCTCTAATGATTTTCGTTTTCCAAAATAGCTGGTAATTCATAGCTTTTACCTGTGAAAATATAAATCCACAGCAAACAAATGCATTTAAGACTAAACTGGACTAAAGTGTTCACAAATGAAACTTCTGGACTATTGAGCATCTATTTCGTATTTTTAAAAATTAACATATGAACTAAAAACTTGTTAATAAAAACTTTTTTAACTGTGATGTTTTCTTGATTATGATTTCTCTTTAAGAGTAAAAACTTTTTTTTTTTCCTTTTAAGAAACACTAATTGCTAGACTACGCGCGTTGCAGGGCTAGAGTTCGGCTCTAACAGGAGGCCCCAGATGAGAATTTTCACTGTCGACGTGGGGACCTCCTTGTGCCGCCAACCTGCTTGTATTCCCTCTCCATCTCGGCCAGTTTTCTTGCTCTGGGCCTCGCCACATCCCAGCTCACGTCCTGAAACTGCAAAAACTGCCGAGAGTTGGTACACTTGGCGGGGGAGGCTCCACTCTGGCCGCCAGGGTTTGGCTTTCTTCACTTAACTGCGGGAGAACGAGGCTCAATGCTTTTCTAAGTGTCTGCTCTCTGGAAGGACAAAGGCCGGCGCCGCTCTCCTGGAGCGGTGTAGACCCAGGCCCTCGCAGGACAGCGTCCGCGCAGCTTCGCACTCTCGTCCTCCCGACCACATTGCTCCGCGCCCCCACGGGAGCCGGGGTGCCCACTGACCCGCCCGCCTCAGCCCTCTTACCCCGGCCCCCATCCCGCGGCGGCACTACGGAAGCCCGGGGGGGCACACGCCCGGGGCGCTCGCAGAACCAATGGACAGCCGCGGCCGGCCAGCCCGCCCGAGGATTGGCACTCGCGGCCACTGCCGCGTGCACCCATTGGCTCCCGGCGCCGGGGGGCTTCCACGACGGGGCAGCAGGGGCTGCGAGGGAGGGCGGGATGGGGCAGGAAGCGGCGATTGGCAGGTCCGCACGCCCCGCCCCTTCCGCTTATTAGGTCCTCCCTTCCGGCTGCTGAACCGCCCGGCTGAGCCGACATTGAGGGCGTCCTAGCGATTCGACCCGACGCGCTCCGTTCTCGCGACATAATGGTGGCATATTGGCGACAGGCTGGACTCAGGTAGGGCCAGGCCTCCAGAGGGAAGGGCGTCGAGAGCCCGGCCCGCGCGCGTCCGGGTGTCAGAAGGTCACACTGGGCAAGACGGGGGCGGTGGCCCCACGCGCCTCCGGGTGTCAAGAGGTCACGCCCGGCACTGCAGGGGTTCGTGGCCCAGCGCGTGGCCTGGGCCGCGCTACCCACCAGCCGGGCCGGGCCTCGGGCGCCATCGCCAAGATGGCGTCGCTGTGGACAAGCACGCCGGCTGCGCGACGTCTCCCCGGGGCGCGGGGCTCGGGCAACTGCCTTTGGCGTGTGACCCAGGCTTGTGAATCCTGCCTGCCTACCTGCCGGGGGCCACAGAGCACCTGACTCCAGGCCGAGGAGCACGTGACACCCTTGGAAACTCGAGACACTCCTCAAAAAAGGACAATTCTTAACGAAGGAGGCCTTTTCCTTTTAGAGGAATACTTGAATTATACCGTAGACGTGTCATAGTTACATGAAACTTGGGAATAGAAGGGCGCGGAGATCTCTCCTTAATATAACCATTGTTGGCACTTGGCCTTTGCGGCATCCGGGTGAAGCTTTTTATAGTTTATCTACATGCATTTTTGTTTTTAAGTTCGCTCCTGTTGATCTCAGGTTTCCTTATGGGTAAAAAGTGAGTGATGGCTCTTGAGTTCAAATATGAAACTCACTAAGGACATGGGGTGGAGTGTAGTGGCAAACGGTTGGTCTGGGTGTGACATCCGATTTTTTTTTTAACCTGCGTACCAGATTGAGCAAAAGTATCTTCCTCCAGGTAGCACACCTTGTTAGTTGACTAGGTGGAGTAACACCTTCCAGTAGTAAAATTTTGTCAGTACTTACGACTACCCAGCAACTGAGTTTCCTGGCTTGAGACGAAGCAAAGTTTTGTAGAATTGAAAGGATGATAGTTCGCGTCACACACACTAAACTTCCTACTCTGTGGTCTATGCTTTTTCACCCATTGTCTTTCCTTCTTCCAGCCACCAGAAGAGCCGGTATTTTTATCCTTTTATTGTATTGTTTTTTAACAGGTGAATTAGCAAGCTGAAAAGGCTAAACAGCCAAAGGTCACCCAGCTAGTAAGAGTGGAAACAGGCATTGGAACTCTTACTCTGGTGCCCACAAATAAATTCTAAAACTTGAGAAAGATAGACAGCACTCCCTCCCCTCTTCCTGTTTCATAAGTGTGAAAAGTGATCTGACATCTTGGAAAGATGTTGATGGGAGTCCATCTACCAAACAGGAAGCAGGTTTTTAGAATTTTTCAAGAATCAATAATACTCTCTAAAGACTTTTCAGTTTAATTTAGAAATCTTAATTAGGAGAAGTTTTCGATGGCAGACTTGTGAAACAGAATTCAATATTCTCAGGAAAGCCTTTAAATAATTTATCAGGGAAATAATTTTTTAATTTGGTCTTTTTTTCTGTATTGTGGGGGTTTTTTTAATTTATGCATCTTTTATTTTAAATGAGTATACACTGAAGAGGAAACACAGTACAAAGAAGAAAAATTAAAAATCACCCATCCAAACACTGAGTAATACTTTATTACATTTATTTCAAGTGGTTTTTTTCTTTGTATAGATTCCTTTTGCCATTAGTCATTTTTAAATTCAGTTCTATGGTAATGTAAAACCAGACCAAAACTACAATTATAGGAAGAAAAACAAAAGCTCAGTAATATAACCGTCTGGCCATGGAATATTGGTAATTAACTCTATAGCTTTTCTCATTTTCTTCCAGCTACATCCGATACTCCCAGATATGTGCAAAAGCAGTGAGAGATGCACTGAAGACAGAATTCAAAGCAAATGCCGAGAAGACTTCTGGCAGCAGCGTAAAAATTGTGAAAGTAAAAAAGGAATAATCTGTAAGTTAATGATTTACTTAGAAGAACAGTTTTATCTTAAATTTTTAGAGCACTATAAAGATCAAAGTAATTTTAGTTTTGGCTTCTATCCATTTTTTAATCAATCAGTGCATGTAGAAATTAGTAATTGGGATAATAATTTAAAACATATAGGTTATAGAAGTACCGTGGCATAATAAAAGAATATCCTTTCGGGCTCTGACAAGCAAAAGTAATTGGCACGTTGATTTTCAGTTCATTTAGCAATCCTTAGGTAGAGCTCTGTCTTACTTTAATTAAACCTGTTTCATTTGTCTGCATAAAATCAAATAATTGGGAGGATAAACTCCCCACTTTTGTAATTGCTGTTGGCATTACATAACAGTTCAGGAACATGAAAAATTACTGTTCTTTACGTTTTTATTTCCCCCACATCTGCTAATGTTCTCACAAATCACTGCTTCCTAAACATAAGGGCTGCAGGAACAGCCAGGGGTCCTGCTATTTTATCAAGCAATAAAATCTGCAAGACCTGCCGTGAATACTGTTTTGCTGCTAAACTTATGCTTTCAGAGCGTTAGGTTCATGTTACTTCTCCAGAGGTGCTGGTGATATAAAGTTACCGTCTCACGAAGTAAAAAGATGGTTTTGTGCAGGTGATAAGCTCAAGCTTTTGTGCTCCATACTGCAAAAGTGATTTGACCTCCAAACCACTTTCTTCACGTAATTTCAAAGATGAGCAAGGAAAATAGTCAGATGTTTTTCAGATTTAATTTTCTTGTTCTGCTTTGAAAAAGCTTCAGACCCGCAGAAACGTGATAAATATTAATCCTTTGGCAGCTTGTGGTTATGAGCACTTTTACTTATTGGAACTGTCTCCCCTAAGCACTTTTCATTTTCATTTTGAATTAGTAAATATTTTATTACAAGTCTGGAGATGTAGTGTTTTGAATTTAGCCCGTTTTCTAGGGGCTCTCTGTCTAATCTCATAATTCTGAGTAATGAGACCCGGTTTTATGTTGGGTTGTTTTGTTTTAACAGTGAGCTGAGAAAATCACTCAGCCTCTCTGCAGCAGAGCTGGTCCTGATTCTGCACCTAACTCCGTGACTTTGCCATGTCCTTTGGGTTAGGAAGTAGTGTCGGCTCCAGGAAACAAAACATGAGCCTCTCTGTTAGGTCCTCCAGGGATGGGGTCCCCACCTTATTAGCAGAGGGAGATTTTAGTGTCTTTTAAAGGCACAGCAGTTTATTTATTACTATGAGAGTGTTTAGTTTTACATAGCGAAGCTCCTGCTCAGCCAAGGCCGTGCACTTGAACTAGCATTTTGTATGACAGCTTTCATGCTGCTCGTGTGAATCGAAGCCACGGTTCTCTTTTACAGTTCACGAACAAGAAGTTATTTCTCATATTCATGTTGGATTTTTAAGAAGACACGGAGAATTAGTTAGCAACTGTTGCATTTTCTCTTTTCCTCCTAGACCCTGACTAAAGCTTAAAATGCTACATTTTCAAGGTGAAGATGTGTGGGCACATGTTATGGCAGATTGAAAACGATCTCACTTCATGAAAAAAAATGCCTGTCTTGTTCGTAAATTGACATTGCCAATAAATTGAAGTATGGTTCACTCTTACTGCTGGTTTTTAGTTTCCATTGGACTTTGTAGGAACTGTCTGCACTACCGTGTGATTTTGACCATATGAAGCAGGATTTCTTGTGGGGAGCAGATTTAGTATTTAGTGACCAAAGGGATATAGAAAACACCTTGAAAATGTCTCAGAGTAGAAAGTTGTTTTACATGACATTAATTGGTGGTCAAAATGAGACGCTGTTGGTGAGGCTTTGTCTCCTTTATCTTTGAACTGCAGTTATGTTGGAGGAGTGGGTTGGTTGTTACCCACCGGCCTCAGCCTTTTGTTTTAGGCACCAGTGTCTCCAGGAAGTGCTGCTTAAGAGCATAGATTAGGGGAGGAGCATATACTAAAGCGCAATACTCATTTTTTATTGTGCACTTAAAACCTGTAGAGAACAGGTATTTATGTTCAAATTTAAGCACAAAATGCGTTTCACATTATTTTGTAAGTGATTCTTTATATTCTGGTAGCATTTCTCGTAGGAAACAAGACAAAGCTGTTCAGCAACTTGCTTATTGAGTTGATGGCCAAACTGAAATTAAAATCTAAGCTTCTTGACTACAGGTCTGGGCTGCAGTGATGACAACAGCAGTTCTGTGGTTTGTTCGTTCATTAAATATTTAGGGATGAATTGTTGCAAGTTTTTCTTTTTATCTTTCTTTGGAACTTGGGAGACTTGGCCAAGGTAAAACACCTTTGTAAAGTTAACTGCTTGATTTTATCTGTTTTAGAAGAGTGGAGGAATAAATTTGGGCAGGAAATTTTGAAACACTACCGTGTTACCAGTTTCACCGTGCGTGGCACTTAAGCTTACAATCATCCATCGGGACCATGCTCAGCAGTGCCAAGGACAAGCCCGAGAAGATGTCTTTGTTCTCAGCTTCTGGGGATGACTCACTGCCCTGACACTTGACCTTTAGGTTTTATTGAGTCCTCAGTGCAGACCACACAAGGAGAAGCAGCAGACTGAATGGGAGAGCAGGACTGCTTGGTGGCAGCAGGATAGGACCCCCAAGTTTTTCACTTGGGGCAACTGTTCTGCTGTTTGGTGGTTAGGGCACCTCAGTTCAGTGCTCCAGTCCCCAAGATTATGGTACTGGGAGGTGTCTTCATTACAGGGGACAGGAATGAATGAATCACAAGGCTGAGAAGCCTTTTTGGTAGCAAAGTAGCTAATAAGCAAAAGGCTAAATTCTTTCCAACCAAGCAATTAGAGATGTATTAGGGAGGTAGGTGGGACCATTAGAGGTAAGACTTAGGGGCAGGGTTTGTGATGTAGAAAGGATTAAAGTGAATAAAGAACAAATTTGCTGTCCAACAAAGATTCTTCAGGGCTCTGTGATTTTAAAAAAATCCCAAGCCAATACTGTGATGAGAGCAACAGTGCCCAGTACCGAGGAGACCACCCCCTGTTAGACTAACTTGTGAGTGTTTAACTAGTTGGGTTATATTCGAGGGACTCAGGTCATCTCTTCATTCATGTAGTTCTTGTGTGTGAAGTGAAGGAGTCGGACAAGCTCGAAAATGCTATGCTACAGCTGTCTCAGTCTCCCAGTGACCAATGTCACCGTAGCAACCATACTGCTAAAGGAATAAACTCTTCAAAATCAGAAGGGACAGCTTTCTCTTGGTTTCTAGTTTGTTGTTTTTTTAATCTCTTTCTACCATATGAAAGAGTAGGATGGTGAGATGCATTTTGAAATATTTTTAACTACTCAAATTAATCAGTCTAGTAGCTAGGCTCCAAGAAAAGGAATTTAGTCTGAAATAAAGCAATTGAGCCATTTAAAATCGAGCTTTTTGTACTTTAATGATCACTATTGAGCAAACAAACATCTTTACAATAATATAAATTGGCAGAAGTTTTTTAAAGATTTTAATCTATACCTCTCCTTGCATTTATTTCATTGCCTTTTTAGGTTTGAGAAGAAGCATGTGTATAACTCTTTTATAAACCACTGGCTGTAAGTCTTTAGCATTTCAGGAAGTTGTTAACTTAAAACTGAGTGGATAAGTACAGTTTCTTACTAAATCTAGTACTTGAACCACAAGCAGAAAGTGTTTAAAGTTATTGCTGTGCTTTTTTTTTTTAATTCTGTCAGTAGAGGGCTGTCAGTGATGCCACTGGCAAAGCCTCGTTTCCTCTTGGTATGCATTTTCGTTATTTCCTCTGATGCACTCGTGAAAAGGGTGAAGTTCCTCAGAGTGAGCAGCTGTCAACCATCCACCTACTACTTCATTATTGCTGATTGCAAAAGCAAATCGGGAGACAAGAACCTAGTTGCCTACAAGTATTCCTTCCTGCAGTGAGGGTCAGAGCATCTCCCCATGGTAGGTTATCCATGGACCGAATAGTGTAGCTCAGGAGTGATTCTAGAGGGTTGTTCAAGCCCTTGTGGTGCTGGAAGGGAAGGCAGCACTGCGTGTCAGAAATAGGTAAGCTGTAATTGAGAGGTTATGGATGATTTGATTATGCTCCTGTGTATCTGGTCCTGTTGTAATAGGAGCAGATTAAAATCATGTAATGGTTAAAGCTATGTCATCATGCAAACATTTATGGCAACTTCTGCAAATTAATTTGAACTGTAAAAGTTCCCTAATGAGATGATGTCCTCCGTAACGAAGAAGGACACTGCAGCCACCGCTGCTTAATTCCTCCATTTGAATGGCTGCCGAGCGTGCCATGCCCTTTCTCAAAGAGCGAGGAAGCTGCAGAGCATTCTTTGGGTGATTAGTGAATGGAAGTGAAAAGGGCATTTCAAAATGGCCTTTAGAAGGAAAGCCAAAGATGATCTGGAATCTAACACTAGTAAGAAACTTGAGATGTATAAATATATACGTTAAAGGCTAGCTCTTCAGAAATAAAGACCAGAGGGCTGGCGTTCCTGCATTTTGCTTGTCCTCTTTGTTTTTCATTTTTTTTGGAGAGGGCTGTGGCTTTTCTTGTTTTCCCCTTTTCCAGTGAGTGTATGGAGGTGAGCACAAGGTCAAAACAACTGACCAGTGCTTGTCAACTGCACTGGGGCTCTGTCATTTCCCTTGTACTAGTGAGTGCCTGTGCTTTTTTGGAGGCCAACAATGACAAGAAGGCAGAGTGCAGAGCAGTATTTGCTAACAAAAGGGAACCTAAGATAAGAGTCTTAGCAACCCCAGGATGCCAAGTTAGGATTCCAGGGTACTTTTCAGAGTTGCTCGAGCTTAAACACAAGAGTCCACTCAAATCCACACATGTAGTCCAGATGCTGACACAGGGCTGTGCACACAGCAGATACCCAATAAACACTCTGAAACAAAGGGACCACTTTATGGTTAATTCACTTTGCTATTAAAAAAGAAACAGCTAATGAGCGTGCATTGAACATTCGACTCTTAAGGTTAGTAAATGTCATGAAGACCCAGTGCCTGGCAGCGTCTCCCCGCCCCCTCCCGTAGTCCCCATGTCAAAGCTATGATGAGTGCGTGGTATTCACTGTGCTGTAGTGCAAAACAGGCCTGGATGTGCGAGAGAGACATGGAACTCATGAGCAACCACTCTGTGAGTGACACCCAGCATGGCTTGTCTCACAGTTAATATCCCTTATCTTCTGGCTCCATCTCCACCTCCTCCATGACCTCTTCGTTTTCCTCCAGCCCTGCTTTGGCATCTTGAAACTGTTGGTACTCAGACACCAAGTCATGGATGTTACTTTCAGCCTCACCAAACTCATTTATGTCCATCCCTTCACTGGTGTACCAGTGCACAAAAGCTTTCCTCTTAAACATGGCTGAGAAGTGCTCAGAGACCCTGTTGAAGATCTCCTGGATGGCCGTGTTGTTGCCTATGAAGGTGGCAGCCATGCTAAGGCCCCTGGGTGGTATGTCGCACACGGCCACCTTGACGTTGTTGGGAATCCACTCCACAAAACAACTGCTGTTCCTGGTCTGCACAGACAGGAGCTGCTGGTCCACTTCCTTAGTGGACATCTTGCCCCGGAAGATGCAGGCCACTGTCAGGTAGCGGCCACGGCGGGGGTCGCAGGCAGCCATGGTATTGCGGGCATCAAACATTTGCTGGGTGAGCTCGGCCACCGAGAGGGCCCGGTACTGCTGGCTGCCATGGGCTGTGAGTGGGGCAAAGCCAGGCATGAAGAAGTGCAGGCGGGGGAAGGGAACCATGTTCACTGCCAGTTTGCGCAGGTCAGCATTGAGCTGACCTGGGAACCGGAGGGAGGTGGTTATGCCGCTCATGGTCAAGGACACCAGATGGTTGAGGTCCCCATAGGTGGGCGTGGTCAGCTTCAGGGTGCGGAAGCAGATGTCATAGAGGGCCTCATTGTCAATGCAGAAGCAGGCGTCTGCATTCTCGATCAGCTGGTGGATGGACAGCACAGCATTGTAGGGCTCCACCACCGTGTCCGACACCTTGGGGGACGGCATGACGCTGAAGGAGTTCATGATCCGGTCAGGGTACTCCTCCCGGATCTTGTTCATGAGCAGTGTGCCCATACCAGAGCCTGTGCCCCCACCCAAGGAGTGCACGACCTGGAAGCCCTGCAGGCAGTCACAGCTCTCACTCTCGTGCCGCACCACCTCTAGCACATTTTCGATCAACTCAGCGCCCTCGGTGTAGTGACCCTTGGCCCAGTTGTTGCCAGCCCCGGAGTTACCTGGGGTGAGAAGGAGTGAGCAGGGGAGAACAGGGGAAGAGAAAAGGCACCACTAGGAGGCATCCCTATCCGGGGAACCTCTTGGAAGGACCTACCGTGGACAAAACTGTCTGGTTGAAAGAGGCCTCCTAATCTGCTCGATCGAATACTGTCCATCGTCCCAGGTTCCAGGTCCACCAGGACCGCTCGGGGCACGTATTTCTTACCTGTGTAGAAAAATAGGAAGAAGTCAGCAAACTGTTGTTTTTCTGAAAGTTAATGTTTCATCAGAATAAACCCTTGTCACACTAGCAAAAAAAAAAAATTATTCAAGGAAGGGATTTTTGATAGCTAGAGATTTGAATACCTTCCACCATATTTTGACCCCATCAGCAATCTCATAACTGTATAAGATAACTAGAAAACACTTTTTTCATCATTGTCTGCTTTATTGTATTGCCAGTGATAGAGATTTATTTCTATTAGAAATGGTTCTGATTTTCATTTAAAAACAAGGGCCAGACACAGTAGCTCACGCTTGTAATCCCAGTACTTTGGGAGGCCGAGGTAAGTGGATTGCTTGGGCCCAGGAGTTTGACACCAGCCTGGGCAACATGGTGAGACCTCATCTCTACAGAAAATGAAAACATTGACTGGGCGTGGTGGCCTGCACCTGTAGTTCTAGCTACTCTGGAGGCTAAGGAGGAAGGATTGCCTGAGCCCAGGAGGTGGAGGCTGAGATAAGCCGTGATTGTGCCACTGCACTCCAACTGGGCCACAGAGCGAGACCCCGACTCAAAAAAAAATACAGAAGAAACAAAAGAGGAGGGTAAGTGCTTAGCCTGTGTGTTTTAAGCTGTGTGCTCTGTGCAGCAGCTTCTTCCCTAGCCCTGCCTCTTGCCCAGGGCTTGGGGACCCGCCACTCTCAGGTCTGTGCCATGCTGCCTGCCACCTGCCCCAGCCCACATGTCACTCATCTGACATTTCTGTCTCGTGGGCCTTGGCGCCTTCTTGCCCGTGTCCCTGGCTGTAGGACCACGGCTTGCAGAAACTCAGCCAGCCCTACCGTAGGCCTCGTTGTAGTACACGCTAATTCTCTCCAGCTGTAGGGCCGAAGCCCCGCGGTCGCTCCCAGCTGAGTCGATCCCGTGCTCCTCACCGATCACCTCCCAGAACTGAAAGCAGAAGGAGTTTGGGGAGGAAGGACCCTGGACAAGGCCGTGTTAGCACCAGAGAAAGGCAGTGCTCCCAGGTTCATTCCCCTAGGGTTGCCTGTCCCTCCCCGACACATCCTTGTGATCTTTCCGTAAATGACCACTCCATGGCACAATTCACTTTTGCCTCTAGTAAGCAGCGTGAAGTAGCAGGGAGACTGCATTTTATACCCTCCTGAGCTCCTTGAATAAAATGTCAAACACAAAGTATTAAACTGGACTTTGGATCTATTAAATTCAAGCCGCTGTATACATTAAAGCTGTTTAGAATTTCATATCAGAGGAATGGAGGGAGGAGAGTGGGGCATGTGATAACACAAGGGGAAGCTGGTCCACTACCAGGGGAGTGAGGACCAGTTAGATGCCCAAACTTCTGCATGCAGCCTATTTATGCAGGTAATCCTCACTTGTACCCTACATCCCTACAAGACAAAGTTTTAAAAAGAATTTCACATCAGACAATGTGTTTCTAATTTTGCTTTTAAGTGCTCCAAGCCAGTAAAGTGTAGATTTCATTACATGAAAACAAAACTGAATTGTTACCTGATTTCACTATATATCTCATTTCACTTTGGGTATTTCTTTTCATCAAGTTTTTCAAAAAACCCATAACTTCCACTTCTGCAGGATATTAAGCAATGTGCATTTTTGATGATCAGGTATACACACAATGCCAAATCCACATAGCTGTTTTCTTGCAACTATTTGAAACATACTGCCTTTCTGATCACAAATGAGGGGAGGACCCAAAAAGAATCTAGAATCTATTTATAAAAAATTGTGTATTCTTACATGTTTAAACATCAGTCAACTTCAAAGCACTCTCCATGTGATACCATACACCTATCAAGACTCTTTTTCCATTGCTCAAAACAGTTTTTGAACTTGGTGATTCTGATTCCTTTTAGTGCTTCTGACAATTTTGATTTCACCTTTTCCACATCAGCAAAACATTTCCCTCTGAGGACTTTTTTTAATCCAGGAAAACAAACCAAAAAAAAGTTGCTCGGGTGAGATTGGGTGAATAGGGAGGGTGGGGATGGAGGTCATACCATTGTGGGCAGGTGCACTCGTAAATCACCCATCCTGAAATGGGCAAACACACTGAAAGAATCTTCAAAAACAATTCACTGAAGTTGAACGCAGCCTCTCACAGCAACACTAGCTGGTACACTGATGCCGATGGGTTCCTGGAACATTACCTAGCAAGGGAAGCCTGTGCTACAAGGGGCCTGCTCTCCAAAAGATAATTCCCTTTTTGGGGGGGGTCCCTCTTATATGCAGTATTTCTTAATATAGATATATGTCTAGCTCTTAACACAGAAAGTTACTCCGATGGCTCCTTTTGATCGCCCTGGAAAAGCACATATTAAATATGGAAATATATTCACTTATGTTAAAATCCCCAAGGGTGTTTTCCCAGTCATATCTTATAGATGACAATTCTGTTCTGGCCATGGTCTTAATAATAGGGCTCTATTTCGTAATAAACTACCAGCACTGTTCAGGGAGTAGAAGAATAAATACATTTAATTTCTAAGATACTCCAAATTAAATGTGTCTTAAAGATATTATGGCCCCAAATAAGTCATCACTGGGGCTCTAACCACCAGACAATAGGATTCTGGAGTGAGAGCTAAGACACTATCTAGAGGCTGCACTCCCTCTCTCCACATTATCTTCCAACCTCAGAGCAACAGGGCTCCTGCCTCCTACTCCTCTGTCAGTTCTGAATGTCTTATCACTGCAGCATGAAAGAATGGCAACTCCTTTTCAAGTAATAATATTTTCGTCCCAGGTTTAAAACACCTGTATTTTAAAACCTTAGTTTTTTTGGCCATACAGTGGCTCACACCTGTAATTCTAGCACTTTAGGGAGTCTGAGGCAGAAGAATCGCTTAAACCCAGGGGTTCAAGACCAGACTGGGCTACATAGCAAGTTCTCATCTTGAAAAAAAAAAAAAAAATTAACTGGGTGTGGTGGTGCACACCTGTAGTCTCAACAACTCAGGAGGCTGAGGTGAGAGGATTGCCTGAGCCTTGGAGATTGAAGCTGTGGTGAGCCGTGATCGCACCACTGCACTCCAGCCTGGGCAACAGAGTGAGACACTGTCTCAAAAAATAAATAAAACCTTAGTTTAGTCATGGCAACATTGACATAGCATAACACCCAAAAGGGAAACAACCCCAAGAGTTTTCGATGGATGGATGAAGGTAGGTGTTTTAAAGGCTTACTTTTAATGCAATTTATACTAGTAAAAGTAATTTCAGAATAGCAAAGAGAGCAAGTTAGATAGACTTTACACAGTACAACTGGTCAGGCAGGGTGTGGTGGCTCATGCCTATAATCCCAGCACTTTGGGAGGCAGATGTGAGAGGATTGCCTGAGTCCATGGGTTCGAGATCAACCTGGGCAACATGGCATGCCCTCATCTCTACAATAAATCAAAAAATTAGCAGGTCATGGTGGTCCCCACCTGTAGTTCCAGCTACTTGGAAGGCTGAGGCAGAAGGACTGCCTGAGCCCAGCAGGTCAAGGCTGTGGTGGCTGTGAGCACATCACTGCACTGCACTCGCCTGGATGACAGAGTGAGACTCTAACTCCAAAAAAAAAAAAACCACAAAAACGCATCTTAAAATCAGAATTGGGCAGTGTAGGTTTGGGCACCTGTTTTCTTGATGCTAGCTCATTGAATCAGGTACCTTGTAGAAAAATTTAAACAGAGAGGCAGCAGAGAGAAAAACTCATTTATATTCCAGAGGGATGTATTTAATTATTTCTGCTACTGTACACAAAAACTTTAAGCCATGGCAACCTCTTCGGGTCCCCTCCCACTGTGGGAGCTTCTTTGTCCTCTCAATAAATCCTGGTCTCTCAAAAAAAAAAAAAAAAGCCTACCTCTTAAATATTCTGTTGCATATAATAAAACAGAAATTGGTTTTTTTAGGAAGGAAAAGACACCTTAGTGATAGGATGTAAAATATTCTCCAATAAACTTCAGAAAACTGTTTTGCAACAAATTATTGCTTTTAGATATGAAAAGTTCATTGCTGAGATGATAAAAAGTAAAATGGTTGATGTTTACTAGGCACATGTAACTATGAACAAAATTCACATTAGTTAAATTAACCCTCTAAGCTTTTGATGTGTCCTGTAACTCTTTAGACATTGTCTAGCCAGGGGCAGTGGCTCACGCACATTGGGAGGTAGAGGCAAGAGCTTGAGCTTAGGAGTTTGAGTCCAGCCTAGGCAACTTGGCAAGAACCCATCTCTACAATAAATAAAAAAATTAGCCATGTGTGGTGGTACAAGCTTGTAGTTCCAGCTACTTGGAAGGCTGAGGCAGGAGGATCGCCCGAGCTCAGGAGGTTGAGGCTTTGGTGAACTGTGATCGTGCCACTGCACACCAACCTGGGTGACGGAGTGAGAACTCCAACAACAACAACAACAAAAAACCCTTGTCTAATAAATCAAATATTTAACAAGTACATGAAATCTACTAGACTCACTGTTTTCCCTGGTAATGTAGGGAATTTTCTTGGTTGGCCACATCTAAGGACTGGCACAGCTGGTCCCAGTAACCAGACTCTCCTTACCTTGGCTCCAATCTGGTTGCCACACTGGCCAATCTGAATGTGCACGATTTCACGCATCCTTGCCTTGATCCCAAGTGTGAGATCTTCACAGAATCCTCAGACCCTGGGAGAGCCTCGTTTCACTGGTGTGAGCCCAACACAACTGTGGTCAGTGCAGTGGCAGGACCAGTTGACCAAGCCACCCTCAGAGTGTCGTCACTTAAGGGTGTGTCCAGCCCAGAGGCCGGGTCCCCCGCCCTCAGCCAGCCCTGGGCCCTTTCTGCATTTTGCCTATCATGCTTTCGGAAGTGTTTTTCTCTCCCAACACAGAATATTGCCTGGTCATTTCCTAGAGGGCAAGGGCAAGACTAAAGACAAAAGGTGGCCTCTGTATATGGGGCCTGCCGGGCTAGCCTTGGGTACTGGTGCTGACTCTGATGCCTGGGTTGTGATATCAGACTGCAGCTCCCAGCTCATCTAGGTGGCCAGAACACCCACAAGAGCTTTTCCCATTCAAGTAATCACTTTGTCTGACCCCATCACTTGGCCTAAAATAAAGTTTCCTTTTTGAAGTTGTGAAGGAGGTGAGTACAGTGGCTCATGCCTGTAATCCCAGCACTTTGGAAGACGAAAGTGGTAGAATTTCTAGAGCCCAGGAGTTTGAGACCAGCCTGGGTAACAGTGAGACCTCGTCTCTACCAAAAAGAAAATATCTGGGTACGGTGGTGCATGCCTACAGTTCCAGCTACTCGGGAGGCTGAGGCGAAAGGATCACCTGAACTTACGGGGTTTAGGCTGCTGAGTCATGATGGTACCACTGCAGCACTCCAACCTGGGCAACAGAGTGAGACTCCAACTCAAACACACACACACACACACACACACACACACACACACACACACACACACACAATTGTGAAGGCAACATGTGATTCTTAGGAGTTTAGGAAACCACAACCAAAAGAGAAGGCCAAAGTCCATGGCTCAACATCCAGGCTTTCCCAACCTGGCCCAAACTACATTCCCAGCCCCTTTTTCCAGACTTTGGTCCCTTCAGCCCCATGGCATCAGTCACCACAGCTGCTACCCTCCCCAACATGCCCTTTCCTACCTTGTCTGCAGGTTGCTCCATGGCTGTCCACAGGCTTCTTGGGTTTCTTCCCTGTCCCTGCCAGGGCCTGGCTGTGACTTGGCAGCCTTCCCAGCTCTTGCTCTGTCGTCCAACTGTCCCTATTGTGGTGTCAGGGGATTTATTGTTTGTCGCAAGTTCCCTTTCCCAGACCCTGCATTCTCCAAGAGGCAAATGGACTCCCAACCACAGTCCTTCACACCAGGACAGGGGTTGTGGCAGGACAGGTGCTCAGCAGCTTAAAACTGGCCCATCTGCCTCCTGGTCCTCAGCACAGCCCCCTAGCTTCCCTCAAACAGCGTCTAAAACCAGTCCCAAGCCTCTTCACCTCTGACCAAGCAAGCCCACCCTGCCCAGCAGTACAAGGCAGGGCAGCCAGGTCATAAACCAGTGCCTGTTACCCAAGCCTGGAGGAGCTGAAGGAAGGAGATGGACCCCTGGGAAGGAGCCAGTGTCTAGCTTGGCAGCAGGAATAGCTCGTCAGAGCTGCCTGGGGTGCAGGTGGTCAGGTACAGGGTGAGATCTCACTCCTGAAGCCCCAGGATGTGGGCAGCCCCACTCCACAAGCACCTGTTTCTCAAGGCCCCTACTCAGTGCCTGCCAGGCACCCTGAGGCCACCCCATTTCTTGAACAGTTATGAATAGGGACCTATCCCATGCTGGACTGGCGTTGGCACTGGGGACACAGGAATGAAGGAGATGCCATGCAGATGCTGTGTTCTCTCTTGAGCTGACCTCTTTGGGAAGAGTCCTCCAGCTCTAGAACCATTCAAGGACACTATCCCACTGCACAGGGACCCAAAGGTAGGACTGAATCGAACTCAGAGCCAGAGTCTTTGAGGACCCCTCCTTTGCCCCTCACTGGGCCAGTGGCCTTGGCCGAGGCATTGGAGCTGAATCCTTGGGCTCTGGCCCCCCACTGGTCTAGGAGGGTCCGTGCTTTCTGTGCCCTGAGCCCAGTCCTGACTCTAAAACCCTCTCCCTTTCTACGGGCATGACAAGGTCCAAGATGTGAAGTCAGGAACACGAGCAGAAAAGCTCTGAACGGTGGACCGCCTGGGGGAAATAGCCCCCACTCACTCCCAGAGGAGGTCAGACATGAAGTAAGAGGGCCTGTGCTACAAACCAGGAGAGGAACCCAGAGATGAGGAGGAAGAACTTTGTCCCATGAGTGCCAAGATCCCATCAGGAGCGCAGTTCCCAGCCTGACCTCAGTGCTCACTGAGTGCACCCTCTGATCCTGGGTGGGGTCTAGGACCAGGGAAAGGGGTTGCTATAAAGGATGTGAGTGGACCCATTGTCAAAATTCAAATAAGGACCATGCTATTGGTAACTGATAGTGTAACTGTGATCTACTTTCTGGCTTCGATCATAGCTCACAGTGATTCTTAGTGGAAGTCCTTGTTTTCAGGAGATACCATCTTATGGAGTGCCGTGCTTCAGGGTCAAGTTGTTATGATGACGGCAACATACTCTTAGACGATTCAACAACCACAATAATGTGATAAATGCAGAGAGAGCAGTTAAGCAAAGTGGCAAAATGTGAACAGTCGGTAGCTCTTTTCAAAACTGGCACATGATTAGTACTCTTGTGACGGTTCTCTAAGTTTGACTTTTTTTCCTGCTTAAATCTGAATGGTACACGAATCACTGAAGCTTCTGGTCCCACCACCTCTCCTTCCTGCCCAGAGGTAAAAAGAAGGATGTGTATGTCCAAGAGGAAGATGTTCACAGGTGCTCAGCAGTATTTTCACAAATTAAAAATGTACACAGGCCGGGCATAGGGGTTCATGCCTATAATCCTAGCACTGTGGGAAGCCAAGGTGGGAGGATCACTTGAGCCTAGGAGTTCAAGATCAGCCTGGGCAACATAGCAAGTTCTCGTCTCTACAAAGAATAAAAAAATTAACCAGACGTGGTGGTGGCATATGCCTATAGTCCCAGCTACTTGGGAGGCTGTGACAGAAGGATCGCCTGAGCCCAGAAGGTTGAGCCATGATTGTACCACTGCACTCCAGCCTGGATGACAGAGTGAGGCCCTGACTCAAAAGTAAATAAATAAAGTAAAATAAAATAAGCACACAGAATGGACCATTCCATTGCCATAGACTTTAGTCATGCTACCCTTGCTTCCAGTCTCTCTCCCAGCTTGCCTTGGCCTCTTTTCCCTGCATCCCTCCACTGTGCCTCAGCCTCCCCAGCTTATCAGACCCCTTCAAAGTTCAAAGGCAGCTCCATGATCTTCCCACTGGCAGTCCCCTTACCAGAGATGCCTCCCTTTCTCGGGGCCAGAGCAATTAAACCCACAGTTATCGCCTGCGGTCCTGTTTGCTAATTACTTATACACATGCCTTATCTCCCCGCAGCCTGGGAGCCACCAATGTCTCTTCACCATTGAGTCCCCAAAGGGCCTGATCCGCAACAGGCCTCAGCAAATGTTTGTTGAGGGCACACCAACAGCTGGGCGAGTTTGAGCAGTGGTGCTCAGCGGGGCCAGTTTTCCTAGAGCCAATAATGTATTTATTCACGAGTGTGCCCTTCTCATGGTGGGTGGGGACATCGTGCCCACAGGCCCTTTCCTCCATTCCCTAAGAGGTGGTCTAGGCTGAAATATAAATTGTTGCAAGAAGCCTGGACGTCAGGGATGGTCTGTAGATGGAATAACCACAGCAAGCTATTACGGGAATCCTCAGTGGCCAAGCTCCTGAAAGGGGCCCCTGTTGGCCACAAACACCTCCCTTCAGGGACCACTGGGCTGGGCCCGGGGCTGTTTTGATCTGCCTGTGTTCATTCTTTGCTGTATGAGCAGGATCCAGTGTGTCAGAGTCCCCCCAACCTCCGCCCCAAGCGCATTCCTCTTGGTCATCTCAGTTTGCTTAGGGAGGGGAGAGAGCCGGGTTTCCAGATGGGCGCTTAAAAGGCTTTTCTGTTAATGGGGCAGTTGGCAAAAAGGGAGAAAAAGAGAGAAGCCCTGTTTGCTTTGATTCCTGTATCACTGGCAGTGTTTATTCATCCCGCGGGTGCTACTCTCTGGGTGCTGCTAGGCTGCAAGTGGGCATGGGGTGAGGGCCGATCCAGAGTGGGGAAGCCTCTCCCACTGAGAGGGCCCATATCTTCCCTGAACCCAAATGTTTTCATGTGTAAAATGGAATCATGTTCCCCATTTCCCAAGTCTATGGTGAGGCCTGAACCCATGGCGGCTGACCCCTAAGATGTCGCTGCAGGTTTTGTTTTTCAAGTGGGCTTCCTGGGGTAGAAGGAGATGTGACTTTCTGTGCTCACAGACACATTCCATTCACCCCTATAGATGACACACCTACCGTGTGTCAGGCTCACAGAGTTGCTGGCACCGTCTGGGCAGAACTGAGAGGTAGAAAATGCAAAAGGTCTGAAAAGCCACCTGTTCTGCCTCCTCCCTTTTGTCCTTATTTATGAAAGTACCTGTATCCCCAAGAAAGAGCTTTCCTCTGGTTGCCTAGTTTGCCCCAGCCAGTGATGTGGTGAACATGTAATGCCTTGCCCTCTGACCTGTGGACGTGGCTCCTTTCCAGGACACAGGTGAACAGTGTCCCTGGAGAGGCTGGCACTGGCCCAAAGTCTGTCCTGCCAGGCTGGAGGCACCCCCACATCCTGAATAGCAGCAAGTGATTAACAGTGGCCATCTGTGATGGATGACAAAGTTGTTTTCTGGCCCCCCTCCCATAAGGGTTGCAGCAAAGACAGGGTGCACTTAAAGTCACTATTGCACTTAAGCAAGGGGTTTCTGCAAGCCCCCCCAAGAGGACAGAAGGCAGGAGTAGAAGCTTCCTCTTGGCATGCAGGGTGGGCTGTCCCACATGGGGAGGATGCCCACAGCCTCCAACGCCGAGATGACCGGCCAGAGCAGCCCATCCCTGAGCTCAAATCCCCTTCCCCTGCTGCAGACTGTCCCACCCAGCAGTCCGCAGAAGATTCAGGGGCAGCAAGCCGTCTCCTGAATGACACTTGGGTCTATTATGGGAATGGAACCAAGAAGATAAGAAAAACCAAGTGTCACCCAGAAACCCCAAATCAGCTGCCTCCAGACTTCCCCCAGGAGATGTCCCTCAGTGGTCAGATGGTGGCTGCCCCATGTGGCAAGTGAAATATAATTAGGAGAAAAACAGAATACTCAGATAATTCATTGATTTCATCCGCCTCTGATCTTCCACTTTGGAGTGCATTGAAGTTCCTTGAATAACTCAGAGAAGATTGTTGAATTATAGTGTTTGCTTGTGATTCAGAAGCAGAAATTTTTCCAAATGTCTTAGCAAGAAAATGACATCTGAGGGACCATTATGAGTGACTCAGCGGGTGTGGGCAGGCCGTCAGATGAGCTGAGCTCCACTTTCTTGTACTCTGCTCCGGTGTGTGTTCTCTTACTGGAAAAGAAAGTTCTAGAGGATGAATAAGTAACTACAAGAGGAGCAAGACTGTTTTCCATTAAGCCAGGAGTGTTAACCTCTGTCCCCCTCAGCTGAGATGCCCACAGTGTCCACACCACGCTGGACTTGATGGGCAGCTCGCCAGCCCTGCCCAGTTGCCAAGTCCAGGCAGTGGAAGTGCCCACCATCTCTTTGATCATCAGCATCCCAGGCTGCGGCATCAGCATCCCAGGCTGCGGCATCTCTGGTTTACAAGAGGAAACATGCACACACACACTCCACTGCCACTTCACTTGAACTGCCGCTATTCTGAAGGAGCTGGATGCTTAGACCTTCTCAACTGCATCCTTCCCATCTCCCAGGGTACTCAGCTACTGATAAGCAACATTCTGTGGCATGAACAGAGATAAGCGTAAGACGGGTCAGTGCCCGGAGCTGAAATCAAACAAAAATATATACTTCTTCAGGTCCCATGTTTGTCCAAGAAATCTCTGTTGTATGAGTCTCAGAAATCCAATCGTCTGTCCAACAAACATTGGTTGAGTACTGTTCGGGGAACTTGAGGGACCCCAGGAAAGTATGGGCCTTGCCCTCCAGGGACATAGAGGTGACGACAGCACCCACTCTGCTGACCTATACCCGTTTCTCTGCCCGTCTCCCACCCACTCCCTTGTTCAGCCTGCACGACACCACCACCTTCAAGCTGGGTCATGGTTCTCTCTACATTGTAGAAGAAGAAACTGAGGGTCAGCACAGACACTGATACATTCAAGTCCCAGGATTAAGGTGGTGGAAAATGGATCGCAGGTCTTCAGACGCCTCCATCCAGGAGTACAATTTGAGGTTGTCCAGCTGGCATCCAACTGACCATCCAGAAGTCTGTAGTGCTCATGTCACCTCCTCATCTAGCTGCGTTCTGCCAGCTCTACCCCCATCTGGATGACCCAGTGTGCCTACTGTCACTGTCTCTCCAGAAGTGTTCCTCATCCACTGCCGTCAGCTCCCCCTCTGTGATTGAATTAGCCCCTCACAGGCCCCACACTTGTCTCTTTCCATGTGAGGGATCTTCCAAGTCAGGCCCAACACCCTCCTGGAAACCAGCAGCAACCAGGGCAAAACCAGGACCTCGCCACGCTGGTATGTGTCTTCAGATCCTCCAAAATGCACATGCCACAAGAGTTGGGGATGGAAATGAGGAGGGGGCAAGGAGGCTAGGAGGACCTTTCCTCAGACCATGGCAGAGGGAGGGAGGAAAAAAAGGTCCTGCACTGTGGGCCAGCTATGGGCAGTGTGGCCTGAGCACCCACATGGTCCTTGTACCCTGGAGCTCTCAGCTGCACGTGCTATCCCAGGACCCTCACAGGGTTCCTTCAGCGCATCACACAGTCCTCTTCCTTCTGCTTAGAGTCTCCTTCCAGCACGGTCCATGGTTGTGTCCTCACCATTCAATCCCTAAGTCATTGGATACCTTAGGGAACGGTCCCAGATCCCACTTCTCCTAGTCTCTGGTGTTCCCCATTTTATGTGTCTCCAAGCACTCTCTACTTACTATTCTGCTTTTTCACAAATCCTCTCACTCAATGCTAGCTCCTCGAAGGAGACTTTGTAGGGTGGAAAAAAAAAGTAGAACTAGATTCAAACCTCCCAGGAACCTCATGCCCAGGTCTCTCGACCTTTCTGGAGACTCAAGTCTTTTCACCTGCTAAATGGGGTGGTAACCTGATCCCCAGGGATGAAAATGGTTGTCTGCACATACTGGGTGCTCCACAAATATCTGCTGGTGGCTGACCTTAAAGGGCAAACCAATTTGATATGTAAAGGATGAAAAACTGTTTGGAAGACTTCACATGGAGTGTGTGGGTGGGCTGAGTCGGTTACCTGCTGCCCTGCAGAGGGCGTATTCCAAACTGAAGCCCAGGGGGCCACTCCACTCCCAAACAAGTACATACAGCAGGTTACTGTGTGACCAGCCCAGAAGGTGACGCATGATGATGGCACTTGGGGACGGTAACAGGCAGGGCTGCAAACCTGACCTACCCAACCACAAGAAGGCCTACACTGCAAAGATGTCACGGAGCTGACATGAGCTTCTGATCCATTGACCGAGGGGATACAGAGGGGTCCCTGCTGCTGACGAGGAACCATAATGCCCTGCAAAGCTAAGTTTGCCTCCCGCATGCTATCAAAACAAACGCCCGTATCCCTGATGTGGCTAAACTCAGGAATGTGGAATTATAGGAAATGTCTTCAACTTGCTGGGTTGGATCCAGACAATATGGTAGGAGGAAAGAAGGAAAGAAAGTATTTCAAGGCAATTCCACTGTCCACCAAAACCCATTTGCGTTCCTTGCCTCCAGCCTGGCTAGCCCTGGCCTCACTATAAAGTGTGTGTGTTGTTCTTTATTGAGACAAGGGGGGAAAGAATCAATGTTATTTTTAGAAATGAATAGGCTTTTGTGTCTGCAGTCTGGGATCATGCACTTGCCAGGAGACTTTATGGAGTGAAAAAAAAGAAGAACCAGATTTAAACCTGCCAGCCAGGAGCCTTACACCCAGCACAGCCATCTGGACCTCTCTGAAGGCTCCGTCTTTTCTCCTGTAGAATGGGTTGGTTGCATCTATGCGGCCCACCTCATGAGGTTGCACAAAGGCTCAAACAAGGGCCGCAGGGTTCTCTAGGCTGTCACTGGCTCAGCTTTCTGCTCTTAAACACCGCCAGAAGCAGGAATGATTTGGTTACCTCCCGGAAGGAGAACTGAGGGCCTGTGGCCAGCTTCCCAAGCAAAGCACTCTACAGTGGTTTCAGCGGAGATGCCTGGCTCTCCAGAACCTGGCTGACCCTGCCGCAAGCTGGAAGGCGGTGGCAGCTTATAAAACAGCTGCTAGAAGCAATGCTTGGGCAAGGAGGACCCCCAAGGTAGGAAGGTCCTGGGCCCTGCCTTGATCTTCCTCTGGTCCAGGCCCAGAGGAGAAAGTGAGTCACTATCCACAAAACGACCTGGCAAACACCTGCAGCAGTGTCAGGAGGGAACACACCTTTCAGGTTTCCAAGAGTCCCCAGGCTGCCAGGAGTGTTGAGACAAACCCAACCTCTAGCAAACACTCTCCAGCAGGGGCTGGCTGTGCTGGCCCGTCAGGCTCTCAGCATGTCTCTCCTCTTCCTTGGTGCTAGCCACCTTCTCATTTTACTCGTGTGCCCTTCAGAGAAGTCCTCAGCTTGAACACCCTTCACTAGCGGCAGCGCTGGAATTTGAGTTTGGTTGGACTTGTGGCTGCCTTTCTCAAAGGGACATGTTTAGGATCCTCTGATGACAGGGACTTCCCCTGCACAATTTAGTAACCCCCAAAGTGACACAGTCAACCAGCTTGTCAGAGCATCCTGCCAGCTGAACACACGTCTACCCAACCAGAGCCAACTTCTGTGGATTTGAGTGGTTTCACTGTGTTTGATCCATCACAAGGGACTCTCATCTCACCCCTTTTCTTCCTGGTGTGAAGATTAGGAATTCCAATATTTGGACTTCCTCCTTCTCATCCTGCCATGATTCTCCATCATTTTCTGAGTTTGAATTGCTTTTATGTTTGGGAAACCCCAGCGTGCCACCACTTGTCATCTTTGGATGTCACCAGTCTAACGATATCTTCCTCATAGCCACCATTCCACAGGATAAACCTAGGGTCTCTGCTTTGGCATTCCTCATATAAACCAAGCCTTGCAATTCAGCCTTCGGGAGCAGGACTGTGGATTTTTTTTTTTTTTTTGGACTATTGATATTTATTGTCCCCAGTGAACTTCTGGCCCCTGGACTTGGCCCTTGTTTGTGAGTCTGACTAACCAGGGGCTCTGGGCTGGCAGAGAGTATCTGAAGGACTCATGATCAGGCAATGGAGGGTAAAGTAGGCAGAGCAACCACCATCAGACCCAGCTAATAACTTGCAGGACCCAGGGCACAGTGGACACGCAGGACTTCTTGTCCAGCTTCATGACACCATATGGGGCTGCTGTTCTGGGCTCAGGGCCTTTGTGACTGCAGGTTGTGCACCCAAACTGCCAGCCCTGCCTGTCATGACACCTCCTACATGCGGAAGACTGGCCCTGAGCATCTTCAGAGCAGTCCAGATCTCTCAACACTACATGAATGAAAGAGCTTGGAACTTGGGTGCTTTTCCACCCAGAATCAGGGACAAGACCCAAGATATCACAGCCCAGGCATCAGATGCCAAATCCAGGTATGCCCTGCCCTCGAGGGGTTCCTGTCTCCAAAACTGTAGGATGTGTGGTTAGACAGTGCCATCTTCTTACTTTATCCGTGTGCCCTTCAGAGAAGTCCTCAGCTTGAACACCCTTCACTAGAAGCAGCACTGGAATTTGAGTTTGGTTGGACTTGTGGCTGCCTCTCTCAACGGGACGTGTTTAGGATCCTCTGATGACAGGGACTCTCCCTGCACAATTTAGTAACCCCCAAAGTGAAGCAACCAGCCGACTTGTCAGCTGGACACACATCTACCCAACCAGAGCCAAGTTCAGAGATGAGGAGCTGTGGATCTGTGTGACTTCACTGTGTTTGACCATCACAAGGGACTGAAGAGGTGTATACAAGGGACTCTCATCACACCCCTTTCCTTCCTAACGTGAAGATTAGGAATTCCAATGTTTGGACTTCTTCCCTCTCGTCCCGACAGTCTGTGAGTACTTAGGAGGGGCATGATACCTGTTATCCTACAATTGTGTGAGTTCTTAGCTATTTCTTTAGAGACCAGAACCCCACTGCTTCAAATGCCACCTGATGACATCCCAGGGACCTCCTGGGTTTCTTGCTCATAAGAACAACCTGGTTCCCTGAGTCAGGGAGGCCAGAGAGTTAATGTGAGAGGAGAGAAGCCCCACTTGGCAATTCCCTCTCTGTTGCCTTTACACCCAGAGCCTGAGAGGCTCTGCCTCCACTCCCGGTCCCCAGCTCAGCCTGGGACTTCTGCCACCCCTTCCCACCTCCTAATGACGAGCTGATGCTAAGGGTTATCATGAATGACTTTCTGAGAAGATTAAGACTCATCAACAAACAGAGCTCTGGGCTCACTCTTGGCTTCAGTGACCACTGTTCAGGAACAAAGACTGAAGAAGCAGCTCCCGGCCTTGGCCTTCACGGAGCCCATGCTCAGACAGGTGCTGTCAGACAGGCTTCCCAGTCCTGCTGGGAGTCTGTGGTCACCTCAGCACTTCTGAGGCAGGGTGGCTAGTACAGTTTCTACATAGACAGACACATTTCCCATAGGCAGGTTTTAGGAAGCGTTCAAACATTTTTAAAATTACATTTTACTACAGGCCAAGCTGGTGGCCCACCTCATCCCCTCAGCCAATCAAAATCCCATCAGATATAATAGGACAGCTGAACCTTTCAGCTTATAATCACTAAAAAGTCTTCAGTTTCCCTGTTGAAGGAACAAAACTCAACCCCAACTCTTCCCCCCACCCCTTTTTTTTTGAGTCGGAGTCTCGCTCTGTCACCCAGGATGGAATGCAGTGGGACGCTCATCGACCTGCTGGGCTCAAGCAATCCTCCCACCTCAGGGTTCCAAGCAACTGGAAGTACAGGTGTGTGCCACCACTCTTGGCTAATTGCTTTATTTATTGTAGAGACGAAGTCATGCCAAGTTGCCCAGGCTGGTCTTGAACCCGTGGGCTCTTGCAATCCTCTGACCTCCGCCTCCCAAAGTGCTGGGATTATAGGCGTGAGCCACCGTGCCAGGTCAATCCCACCCCTTAACTGATCAAAACCCTAGAAATGATGAGACCACCCCTCCCTTCAGCAGAGGTGGAACAGGCAGCAGTTACCTGTGCTCTGCCCTAATTAGCATATCTGTAACAAGGTAGCTATACCCAGTTTGTCCTTTGTCCTTGAGAGCAAAAGAGCAGTTTTTCTTTCTTTCTTTTTTTTTTTTTTGAGTTGGAATCTCACTCTGTTGCCCATGCTGGAGTGCAGTGGCAGGCTCATGGCCACCGCAGCCTCAGGCTGCCTCAGGCTGGGCTCAGGTGATCCTTCTGCCTCAGCCTTCTAAGTAGCTGGAATCACAGGCGCGTGCCACCATGCTGGACTAATTTTTGATATATTGTAGAGATGAGTTCTGGCCAAGTTGTCCAGGCTGTTCTCAAATCCCTGGACTCAGGCAATCCTTTCATCTCCCTAAGTGCTGGGATTACAGGTGTGAGCCACCGTGCCCGGTGTGGTTTTTCTTTTTTGAGAAACTTGCCCACGGCAGGTCTTTCTGCCATGAATCTTCCTTTTCCCCTCTCTTCTGGCTAATAAGCTCTGTTTTAATACTTTGCTGGCTGCTCTAAAGTTCATTTTAGAGATGAGCCAAGGAATCCACAAGTTTTGCACCGCACCCTACCTGGTGTCACTTCCAGGGGCAGTCACAAAAGTTCCTGGAAGCCAGCGAGGCAGCCATTTTGGTTTCTGCTTGCCAGCTTGGCACCAGCAGAGGAAAGGGCCCAGCAGAACATAGGGAGTGCCCACTGCACATGGAAAAGAGCCGGACAAGGTCGACTGGGATCCCCATACAGAGGACGACCCAGCTAAGGCCTGTGGAGACCCTGGGGGGGATGCCTGGACCCTTTGCCCACAAGAGGAAGGAAGCCACTGTGGGACCCACTCACTATGACCACAGCTCACGAGGAACCCTTGCAAGTTATGAAATCCCGTCCTGGGGGTCCCACTTCTGCTTTTGGTTCCTCATTTGACGAAAAAGAATTCTGTCAGCAGAAACCCCTTCCAAGCATCTTTGGAAGTCAGAATGTACTACCCGTGGTTTATGTGCCAAGTGAAATGATCCTTTAGGGGTATTTTCTAGAAGGACCCCACCTCCCTTCTCTACAAAAGGCAAACATCTAGAAAAGGCCTGGGCCTTTGGAGAACGGGGTTCAGAAAGTCAGGCCAGGGCATAATTCTGTGGGGACAGTGGGCTCCTCCCAGGACTCCCCAAATCCGTTCCTTGGGGGCCTTGGGCCCAGATGGGATGCTGGGGGAATCTCTCCAGGGCCAAGGGTCCCAAGAATCCAGAGCTGGGACGCCCCATCTGAGACCGCAGCTTGGGGAGCCAGCACACCCCTCCCCTCCCTCCATGAGTCCGGTTTGACAGTCAGGCCTTCAGTTAAGCCACGAAACCACGGTGGTTGGCGGCCGGCGGTGGAGTCAGGTCTGGAGTCTAACTCTTTGACCTCGTGCAAGACCAGGAGTTCAGGCGCCGGAGCCGGAGGGAGGCTGTGCGCGCTGGTCCCGGGCGGGGCAGGAGCTGGCAGCGGGACGGCCCCGCCCCGGGGGTGTGTCCGGCCAGGGCGGCCGCCACCTTAAGGGCCGGGCGGGGCTGGGGCCCGGAGCGCCTGGGGCGGCCGGGTGCGGGATCACCATCAGGAGAGAGATCGGGAGCGGGCCTGGAGCGGGATCCGGAGCGGGACCCGGAGCGGGACCCGGAGCGGGATCCGGAGCGGGATCCGGACTGAGATCCGAAGCGGGACCCGGAGCGAGATCCGGAGCGGCATCCGGAGCGGGAGCCGGATTGGGACCCGGAGAGGCGTAGGCACGGGGCCATGGCGTCGTCCGGGCAGGCGCGGCCGCTGCTGCTGCTCATGCTGCTGGCGGGCGCGGCGCGGGCCGGCCTCTACTTCCGCCCAGGCCAGACCTGCTACCGACCCCTGCGGGGGGACCAGCTGTCGCAGCTGGGGCGCAGGTGGGCGCCGGCGAGGCGGGAGGCAGGCCTTGGGTGGGGGATGGTCCATCTCCCGCACTCCCGACCCTGCCTCCTCCCTAGACCTTGGGAGGTCAGGTCCTGCCTCTTGGTTCTGGTGGTCTCTCCTTTTTCACAACCAGGGCAAGGCCTCCTGTTTATGGGGTTGACAGGGCCCCACCAAGTCGTGGCCGTTGAGGCTTGCCCCCAGCACCACAATTGCTCCCGGAGCACTCCGGTTTGCTCCTTTTGGAATGCCCTGTCTCCTTCACACTCTGAGAGTGCTGGGGTCTCCTGGTGTGAGATGGGTGTGACTGAGGGGCTTACACACTTTGCCTCACATTTTGGGAAAGGGAGGAGGGCGCTAAGGAGGGCTGCCTGTCCCATGGCCTGGTGGAGGGTGAGGGTGGTAGGGGGTGGCAGCCCCAGGAGCCCCTGCAGTGATTCCGTGATGGTCTCTTCCCAGAACATACCCCCGGCCTCATGAGTACCTGTCCCCGTGGGATCTGCCCAAGAGCTGGGACTGGCGCAACGTGAATGGTGTCAACTATGCTAGCATCACCCGGAACCAGCACATCCCCCAGTACTGCGGCTCCTGCTGGGCCCACAGCAGCACCAGTGCCATGGCAGGTGGGTGACTAGGGCCTGGGGCCCTATCTGTCCCTGGGCAACACCAGCACCACAGTGGGAAGGGTGGCTGCCACATGGCTGTGGGCCAGGAAGCCATCTCCAGGCTGCCTCGTAGTCAGCACAGGCAGCCACAGCCCAGGGTTCTAGGAGCCTGTGATTATGTGCCAGGTTGACCTGGGCGGGGTATGCCAAGCCTCTCAGGCCTAAGGATGCTGGCTTTTGCCCTCTGCTGAAGTGACCCACGGTGGATCATTTTGGGGCTTTCAGATGATAGGCAGAACAGGGACAAAGCCCAGTGACCAATGCTCCCAAGTGTCCTCTCCCGCTCAAGCCTTGTGACCTCAGCCATTGGGCTGGAACCAGAAATGCAAAATCACCAAGCCTCTAACCTGTATTTGGGGACACAGAAGTGAAACTTTCTAGCAGCAGTTAATATTGGAGATGAGTTCCTGACCTGGGCAAGGAATGTTGAGTGAGGTAGACCAGACACAGCCCCTGGCCTTACCTAGTCACTGCCCCTACCCTGGCTAATTTTCTTATTTGGACTTTAGACTCTGGCCTCTGTGAGGACAGGAATGCTCCACAGCAGGAAGGGAGGGAAAGCTGAAGTCCACCCTGTCAAGGAAGCCACTGCACCTGCCTTTGAGAGATAAGGCAGAAGAAACCTGTCCCAGGCCTGACCTGGAGCATTGGGAGGTACCCTGCACCCACCTCTACAGTCACAGCTCCAGGGCCAAGAGCCTGGACTGCTGTTGTAGAAGGGACTCTTTCGGGCTAGGAGTTTGGCCTCAGGAGGCCTGGCTTGCTGGTGCCTCTTCCCCTGGCTTTGGTGCCCTATGGGTGAGGACTGCCGTGTGCACCCATGTTCAAAGGATTAACTGCAATGTGGCTGGAGCCACGTGCCAAGGCTCAGTGGCATGCATTTGTGCATCATCTCATTCAAGCCTCCTGCTGCTGTGATTGTTTTCAATATGCAGAGGAGGAAACCGAGGCTTTTTGCAGGAAGGCCAGAAGACTTGGCCATGGTGTGACTGATGGCTGGGATTTGAGCCCAAAAGCCTGGGCTTTGGGCCAGGATGTCTGCTGTACTATCTTTCAGATGACAGGTTGCTGCCCTAGGAGTGGGTATCAGGACCCCTGGGCCAGCCCACTGCAACTGTGTCCTCTGGTGGCCTTTGGGAACAGTGAGGAGATCACTGGGGACTGAAGCACACTCCTGACCCTTCAGAGGCCCCTGTGACTAGATGGAGATGAGACGGACAGGGCCTTAACCACTGGGAGGCTGTGGGTGGGCCTAGAGGCAGGGACTGAGCAAAGTCCAGGGGGAGTGCCATGGACTGGCGCCCACTGAGGAAGTGAAAGAGGGTGGGGTGGGACTGAAGAGGAGTAGCTAAGTTATCAGGGGATGTGGGCAAGCCTTGAATTATCTTTGAGAGAGAGTCAGGTGATGGGGATTGCAGGAAGGGAGGAGATGGGGGGAGGTTTCTGGGGCGGGGCCGGGTCCTGGCCAGGGGTCACCTCTACCGCATTTCTCAAGTGGACTCTCCAAGTTGATGTCTGTCACCTCTTTCTCCTTAAACCTCAAGGCCCTTGCTTTCTCTTAAACTGAGAAGTAGAAGCCACCAGAAGGGGACTTCCATGGAGGCCTGGCCACCTGCCAGCTGCCAGCTCCCTCCTGTCCCTCAGGTTCAAGCATCCCAGGTCTTCACCAAGGCCCTGCCTCCCTGAGTGCACCCCCTCAGGGAAGCTGTCCCACCTCAAACAAACAATTGAGAAGCCGCTGGATCACCCCACTTTGCAGCTCCAGAGGGGGGTCCTGGAGTCCCCGTACTTCCTCTTCTCCATCCTTGAACCCAGGCCAGCTTCACTCCCACCTCTACCACTCCACCTTTCTAGCCCTGGTCACTGAGGGCAGCTGCCATGGGGCAGGGTGTGGTCAGCCCCAAGCCGATCCTCTGCTGATCTCATCTCTCCAGAACTCTTCCCTCCCCTGCACCACATGCACTGCCTCCACCTCCCCCACCCCCAGCCGGTCCTTCCTGCCTCCTTGGCTGTCCCCTCCTCAGACATCTGAACGTTGGGTGCTCTAGGATCAGGCCTTCACCGGAGCTTACCTTTCCTTCCTGCCCACTGGCTTGTGCTCAGCACCTGGCGCTCCAGCCTGGGAAGTTCAGGTCTGGACAGCTCCTTCCCCGCCTGCACCCCAGCGCCTCTTTCTTCTGCAGTCCTCCTGTCATCCTTTCTGCACTCAGGCAAAAGCGTGCAGTTGCACCTTGCTGCTCTGTTCTCTGTCCCTCATGCCCTCTGTCCACATGACTCATCGGGTCTACCTTTAAAACAGACACAGGACTCCTGCTGTCTCTCACCTGGGCCTGTTGCCTGTTTCTTCCTAAGTGCCCTCCTGGCCAGCTGGCTGATCTCAAGTTGCTAGAACGAGCCTGTTAAAACCCAAGTCAGGCCAAGTGCAGTGGCTCACGCCTGTAACCCCAGCACCTTGGGAGGCAGAGGTAGGAGAATTGCCTGAGCCCAAGGGTTCGAGACCAGCCTGGGCAACTTGGCAAGATCTTGTCCCTACAATAAATTAAAAATTAGCAGGATGTAGTGGTACATGCCTATAGTTCCAGCTACTTGGAAGGCTGAGATGAAAGAATTGCCTGAGCCTAGCAGTTCGAGGCTGCAGTGGCCATGAGCATGCTACTGCACTCCAGCCTAGGCAACAGAGTGAGAATCACTCAAAAAAAAAAGATCCAAGCCAGAAACCCTCCATGATTTCACTCAGATAAAAGACAAGGCACAAGGTAGGTGTGAGTGAAAACAGCTGGTGGATAGGGGACAAGGGGGTGGGGTGAAGGGCTGAGTCTGGCCAGGTGACAACATGCGCTCGGTCCTTCCATGACCTGTGAGACCCCCCTCCTGTCCTGCTCTCTATTCCTCTCTTGTCCCTGTCCCCTCCGAGGGTGAAACAGGGTGATACTTATACTAAATCCCTCCTGTCCCGTCCCCATGTTCCTTGGCGCCCTCCCTCCCTCCTGCATACCTCTCCTCATCACCCTGTTAACAACACCTCACACCCTGAATTCTCTCTCCATTTTATTCTCCTGGCAACACATCCTGCACGTTTACAGATGCTCCTTGACTTATAATAGGGCTATGTCCCGACAAACCCGTCATATGTTGAAAATATCCTAAATGGGAAGGGTATTTAATACTTTTTTTTTTCAGTCAGAGTCTCACTCTGTTGCCCAGGCTGAAGTGCAGTAGCACACTCATGGCTACTGTAGCCTCAATCTGCTAGGCTCAGGTGATCCTTACACCTCAGCCTTCCAAGTAACTGGAACTACAAGCATGTGCCACCATGCTTAATTTTTTATTTGTTTATTTATTTATTTATTTATTTATTTATTTTGAGTTGGAGTCTCACTCTGTCGCCCAGACTGGAGTGCAGTGGCCACTCCCGGCCACCGCAGCCTCGACCTGCTGGGCTCCGGCGATTCTTCCACCTCAGCCTTCCAAGTAGCTGGAACTGCAGGCGTGCGCTATCACACCCAGCTAATTTTTTTATTGTAGAGATGAGGTCTCACCAAATTGCCCAGGCGGGTTTCTTTTATTTGTTAATATTTGTTGTAGAGACGAGGTCTCACCAAGCTTCCCAGACTGGTCTCAAACCCCTGGGCTCAGGCAGCCCGCTCATCTCTACTTCCCAAAGTGTTGGGATTACAGGCGTGAGCCAGCATATCCAGCCATTTAATACATTTTAATCTATCACACATCATGGCCTTGCCTGCCCTAAATGTATGCTACATTTAGTCTAACACTTGGGTTAGCCTACAGTCAGGCCAAACTGTCTCCCACAAAGCCTATTTTATTTATTTTTATTTATATATTTATTTATTTATTTTGAGTCAAGATCTCACTTTGTTGCTTAGGCTGGAGTGCAGTGGCAGGATCATGGCTCACCACAGCCTCAGTCGCCTGGGCTCAGGTGATCCTCTCATCTCAGCCTCCCAAAGTGCTAGGACTACAAGTGTGAGCCATCGTGACTGGCACAAAGCCCATTTTATAATGAAGTATTGTCTATCTCACCTAATGTACTGAATATGAACTGAAAGTGAATCACAGAGTGGTTGGGTGATACTGACTATAGCTTCTGCTGAATGCATGTCTCTTTCAAACCACTGTCAAGTCAGACAGTCTCTGGTTGGGGTGTATCTGCATTGTGGCCTGTCCCCACTATTGGTATGAGCCCCATCAGGGAGAAGTCTGTCCACTTCCCTTGCTGCTGTGTTTCCAGCACAACACAGTGCTGAGCATGGGTAGGTATGAGTAAAACGTGCAGGTGGATGGGAGCACAAAAGCTTGGGGAGCACAGGGAGGGCGTGTCTGGCCACTGGAAGATGGCTCAAACCTCAGCTGTCTGCTCAGGCCAGGTCTAGACACCCAAGTTGGGTGGAGAGGGAGAGTTGGGGCTGCAACTGCCCATCCAGCAAGGCTCTGTCACTCAGCCAGGACTGCTGTCACCTGGAGGGCAGGAGGGAGTCTCAAGAGGAGGGAAGGCCTCCCAGGGGGCATGGGACACCCTGCACTGCCTGAGCAGAGCAGAGACTGGCTGCCCTGAGACGGGGACAGCTGAGGACACAGGCCCCAGAGACCAGGCAGGATATGCTTCCAGAAGGAAGGGTCGACCACCCTGCTGGCCACTGCTGGGGAGAAGTGGAATCAGTTGAGGGTGGAGAAGTGACAGAGGAGAAGGGATGAAGGAAAAGTGGAGGCAGTGGGGGTGGGAACACTGTCTAAAGTGATCAAGTGTGGCAGAGCACATTGGCAGTAAGGGGAAAAGGGGATCCCAGGGGCTCCGTGGTGGTGTCTTAAGGAAGGCGAGTCTGAGTGTGTTGCTGATGTGGGTGGTGGAGGGGGCAAGCCCTCGGGAAGGAGGCAGGATGGGGCCTGGGGTCCCATAGGTGAGGACAAGGTCACATGCTGACCCAGGGTGTGTGTATGGGGTGCAGAGCTTTTTTTTTTTTGGAGTTGGAGTCTCTGTCACCCATGCTGGAGTGCAGTGGCATGCTCACAGCCACCGCAGCCTTGACCTGCTGGACCCAGGTGGTCCTTCTTCCTCAGCCTTCCATGTAGCTGGGGCTACAGGTGCACGCCACCATGCCCGGCCGATTTTTTAATTTATTTATTGTAGAGATGAGGTCTTGCCATATTGCTCAGACTGGTCTCAAATCCCTGAGCTCAGGCAATCCTCTTGCTTCTGCCTCCCAAAGTGCTGGGATTACAGGCATGAGACACCATGCCTGGCTACGGGTGCAGAGCTTTCTAGGGAGAGTGGTGGCAGGATGAGGAGGCTGCTTTGGGTCTTTTCAGTGTTGTGTGAAGCAAGGTCATCAGGGGGCAGTTCTAGGAGGCACCCACTAGGCACCCACTAGGCTGATCAGAGCAGCAGGGTGTGAGCAGTGGAGGAGCGTCTGGAAGGTAACACTGGAAACAGATGGCACAGGAGGGCAACAAGGGGCACACACTTGGAGGAGGCCATGATGGGCAGAGGGACCCCACTCCTTGTGACCCCAAGAAGGGAGAGTTCTGACATGGAGGTGGGCGTGGGATGAGGCTGAGGCAGATGACCAGGGTGTGTGGCTATGAAGTCATTGTTATGGGAGAGTGAGAGAACCCTGATCCAGGGTAGGACTGGCCAGCAAGGCCAGGGTCCTCCTCTGCTTATTCTCTTTGCATGGGAAGAGAAGCAGGTCGGTGGTCCTGGGGAGGGTGCCGTGGCCACTCTAGACTGTCTCTGGCTGCCCCTCAGGGTATAAGCCCAGGCATTTGGGCCATGAGGGCGTCGACACTGACAGGCTCCTGGGTGACTGCTCAGTGCCCTCTGCATTCTCCAGTGCCCTTGGGAGCTGGGTCCTTTTTGGCTTTCCCTGGCCCACTGGACAGTGTCTGGCCCCTCATGGGGAGCCCGTACAGCTCCCTGGGCTGCACACATCCACAGAGGTGCTCAGCCGGCCCCCTCACCATGAGGGCAGGGACTGTGTCTTTCTTGGCTGTCTTTGAATCCTCCCTCCTTTCTCCCCACCCATCCTGTGCTGGGCACAGTCCCTTGGGTGTCTGCAGGGCTAAACTGTGTGGACAGCCCAGACCTGTCCCTGTCCTTGTGGCATTTGTAGTTGGGGGTGTGGCATATAGGGCAGCATCCAAGGAGGGCCAGGGAAGCCTCTCTGGAGAGAGACAGCTGAGCTGAGACCTCCGATGAAGAGGTCAGCATGGGAGAGGGTCTCCAGGGAGGACATGGGTGGCTGGGGCTGTGAGCAGGAGGCAGGAGAGGCTGGACAGAGCTCTGCAGCCTAGCAAGGTAGCCAGTAGGCGGGTGCTTCTGAGGCTGGGTGCTGATCAGTGGGTACTGGCCCTTGCAGATCGGATCAACATCAAGAGGAAGGGTGCATGGCCCTCTGCCCTGCTGTCGGTGCAGAACGTTATTGACTGTGCTGAGGCCGGCTCCTGCGAGGGGGGCGACGATATGAAGGTGTGGGAGTATGCCCACCAGCACGGCATTCCTGATGAGACCTGCAACAACTACCAGGCCAAGGACCAGGGTAGGCTGTTGCCCTCACCCTCCACCACCTCCCTCCCCCAACTCTCCCTTCCCAGGGCAGGTGTGGCCATGACCCGAGCTCCTCCTGCCTTGTGGCCATGGCACCACAGGAGGATGGAGGTCACAGCCCCCAGGGAGAGCTGGTGCTTCCAGAAACATGGCCTCTCCCTGCAGAAGCCCCCAGCCGCCTTGGATCCACTGGGGCTGGGGAGTGGACACTGGAGCCTATAGGCCTTGTTGAGGAGATCCCACATCTCCAGCCTTGTGAAAGGGCCATGACCCTGTGCCCCTGTGGCATTTGGGCTCCATGAGGCCTTGCAGGGGAGATGCAGACAGGCCTCTTGGAGGGAGGAGTTTATCCTCAAGGATCTTGGTGGAGAAGTAGGTGGGGAGGCTGCTGCCCCAGCTGGAAGGCAGTGTGGGCCTGCTTCCTGCCCCGGGAACGCTGGGCTTGGCCCTCACACATCCAGGTGTGGCTGGAGCCGAGGGGCCATGGCACAGACAAGCAGACCAAGCTGGCCTGGTCCCCCATGGCTGGCACATTCCTGTCAGGCTGCTCCTCTTAGAAACCAAAGAAGAGAGAAGTCCAGACCCCATATCCATAGTTAGCAGTTTCAAGCCACCCAGCTCTCCTATCTCCTTCATGGTCAGAACAGAGAGCTGAGGGTTGGGGAAGAAGCTTTGCCACCTCCACTCCATCCCCTAGTCTCCACCCTGAAGTGTCAGAAAATACTCCAGGTACCACTCCCTGCCAATAGGGTTCTCTTGCCCTGCCTCCTAGACCATATTGTTCGGCCATAAAGAATTCTAGACTGGCCCGGTGAGCCTTTGTTGAAGTTGTCAACCCAGCAGGGTCAGAGACCCAGGAAGGGGGGACAGTTCTGGAGTCAAGATCAGGAATCATGTGGTCCCTGGGGCAATACCTCACCCCACCCCAGATTGGCCTCATCCAGCCAAGGCCAGGCTCTCTAACCCACCTAGCAGACAGTGGCAGATGGAGTTTACTTAACAACTTGATTATTTGCAATAAATAGTGTTTTTGAGTCAGAAACTCACTCTGTCACCCAGGCTGGAGTGTAGTGGCATGATCACGGCTCACTGCAGCCTCAGCCTCCTGGGCTCAGGCGATCCCTCTGCCTCAGCCTCCTGAGTTGCTGGGACTACAGGTGCATGACACCATGCCCAGCTAATTTTGATATTCTATAGAGATGAGGCCTTGCTATGTTACCCAGGCTAGTCTTGAATTCCTGGGCTCAATCCTCTCACATTGGCCTCCCAGAATGCAGGGATTACAGGTATGAGTCACCATGCCCTGCTATTTGCAGTCGTCTTGTCTTCGTAGTATTAGCGAATGTGGCCACAAAACCACCACTTCTCCATTGTACTGGGCACTGGGCATTTGGCGTCCAAGGAACAAATTAAACTAACAATCCAATCCTCAAGGCATTTACTGTCCTGGGAAGAATCTGGACTGATATATAACTGACACCAGAGCAGTGAAAGGCAGCTGAGAAGTAACAAAGCGACAGAGTCTTACAGAACTGAGAGCAGCACTTTTTTCTTTTCTTTTTTTTTTTTTGAGTTGGAGTCTCACTCTGTCACCCAGACTGGA
>NW_007253798.1:812058-827445 GCF_000164805.1 Carlito syrichta
TCTCGACCCACAGGCTCAGGCAATCCACTCACCTCAGCCTCCCAAAGGCACGGGATTACAGGCTGAGCCACCGAGCCTGGCTTTTTCTTTCTTTTTTTAAAGCTTAATTCTTGATACCTCTCAAACCAAAATAAGAAAATGCCTTTTTTAAAAAAAGTGTATTGGTCTATTTATTCACTAACCAGCAACAGAATCATCTTATGAAGTGCTAACAATTTGATCATACTCCAATTTCAGCTGTAAAGAATTACAGAAGCCAGGTGCGGTGGCTCACACCTGTAATTCCAGCACTTTGGGAGGCAGAGGTGAGAGGATTGCCTGAGCCCATGGGTTTGAGACCAGTCTGGGCAACATGGCGAGACCTCACCTCTACAATAAATCAAACAATTAGCCAGATGTGATGACACACACCTATAATTCCAGCTACTTGGAAGGCTGAGGCGGAAGGATTGCCTGAGCCCCATGAATCGAGGATGCAGTGGCCATGAGTGTGCCATTATACTTCAGCCTGGGTGAGAGTGAGACTCCGACTCAAAAAAAAAAAAAAATTATGGAAAGGAGGGCTTTCTCCCAGTCTTTCTAGTAAAGGGGAAGAGACTGCCTTGTGGGCACCTACTATGTGCTGATTAATGTGTCTCCTTTCTTTTCTGCCACGTCCTGGGGGTTTTTTCTAGCTCCCTTGCAGCTGAAAGAAGAGCTTCATTAAACAGCAACTAGTAACGAGATGATCTGTTATTGGCTAATGAATGGTCGGCAGAATTAGAGAAGTGGAGAGAGGATTCCGAGTGCTTCCCAGAGGGTTAGCGACGAGACAGTCCCATGCTGACTTTTCACGTTCTGTCCTAGAGTGTGACAAGTTTAACCAATGTGGGACATGTACTGAATTCAAAGAGTGCCACGCCATCCGGAACTACACCCTCTGGAGAGTGGGCGACTATGGTTCCATCTCTGGGAGGGAGAAGATGATGGCAGAAATCTATGCCAATGGTCCCATCAGGTGAGCAGAGGCCCCGCCCGTGAGGCTATACCAGTGTGTGCGTGTACAAGTGCATGTGTGTTCTTCATCCCTTGCCTTATGTCTCACTCTGTCACCCAGGCTCGAGTGCAGTGGCACATTCGTGACCACTGCAGCCTTGACCTACTGGGTTCAAGCAATCCTTCCACCTCAGCCTTCAAACAGCTGGAACTTCAGGCGCATGCCACCATACCCAGCTAGTTTTTTGATTTATTGTAGAGATGCAGTCTTGCCAAGTTGCCCAGGCTGGTCTCGAACCCCTGGGCTCTGGCAACCTTCTTGCCTCCGCCTCCCAAAGTGCTGGAATTATAGACATGAGCCACTGCACACGGACCTGGCTGTTTTAGTCACTGGGCATGAGACACAGCTCCAACATCCTTTCCCCTCTAAGAACTTCAGTTTTCTATGAAGTAAACTGAGCTAACACCTAACCTGCCTGCTCCCTGGGTGATTGTGACACACAGGGGGACTGCTCCCCCAGCTTTAGTGAGTGCTTTGGTGCTGGCAGGCTGTCGCAGCAGTGAAGACACTGTGTGAATAGCAGCAGGCCTACACAGAACTGCCTGATGTGCACTTATTGTATCAGATTCACACGTGGTCACATTACCCATGTTGGATCCACAAGTGGTCACATCAGGCTGTTTCTCCTGCTGCCAAGCACCTTCACTATGAAGTGCTGACCCTATGACTGTTGCCCTCAGCTGTGGTATAATGGCAACAGAAAGGATGACTAACTACACCGGAGGGGTCTACGCCGAGTACCACAAAGAGGCCTTTATCAACCACGTCGTTTCCGTGGCTGGGTGGGGCATCAGCGATGGGATTGAGTACTGGATCGTCCGGAACTCCTGGGGTGAACCCTGGGTAAGATGTTTTCACTTTCTTAGGGGCACAACTTGAAAAAGAACAGATGCTTCTCTCACTTGAATGGTTGGCTTGAGCTCCAAGCAGTGGCCTGAGCACAGGGCTTCTTGCTCCAGCCCTGTCTCAGCCATGGCACCAGTGACTTTTGGGCCAGCTCTATTGTGTGGGGCTGCTGCTATCCCACGCACTGATGGGTGTTTAGCAGCATCCCTGGCACCTCTACACTAGGAGGCCTCCCCACCAGCCCCAGTGTGAACAAAACTGTCTCCAGATATTGCCAAGTGTCCCGGGGGCGACTGCTGGAGAGGCACTGCCAGAGGGAACAGTGTCACGGCTCCTTCCTTTACAGCCATCTCATTCTTTTTCCTGTCATGGTTTTGGGCTCTCCTAAGTAACACTGTAGGTTTTCAAACACTTCTGAGTTGGGTCAAAACTCCAGGAGAAAGAAATGAACTGCCAGAGTTTTTAATTTTCAAGACTGAGTATTAGCCATTAATAGTTTGAGAGACAGAAATTCATTATCATGAAATGGGGGAAGTAGTTAATGTGGAAGTGATGAAATGTCAATATTTTTTATTAAATGATTACAAGTAGGGGCACTGATAGGTAGATAAATCATTGGGTCTAAAGAGTCAACACATTTGTTACATTAATTAGCTTCTGGCATAGAGGCCCTCCTGTTAAATGTTAACCACATGCACTTTTTCAACAAAGCTATTTCCGAATAGGGGCATGGGAGGAGTGAAGGGAGTGGCTGAGGAGGCAGCTGGATCCTGCATGTGCCCCAAGACTAGGCAGATGAATGGAGGCAGAGGTGGGGGGCAGGGTGGTGGGCGGAGGGGCTGATGCCAGGTCCTGCTTCTCCTCACAGGGCGAGAAGGGTTGGATGAAGATTGTGACCAGTACCTACAGGGATGGGCAGGGCACCAGTTACAACCTTGCTATCGAGAGGCACTGCACCTTTGGGGACCCCATCGTTTAAGGCGACAATTCTGAGAGAGCAGTTTTGGAGAGGTGGCACCACGGACCTTGACCAGATGAGGATCCTGTGGCCACAGGCACCAGGCTAGCTGGCAGGAACTGCGGTGATTACCAATAATGGCTGGCTGGAATGGCACTGAACACCCTGGAAGGGCCTGTCAACATGGGACACCGTGGTACTGGCATTCCCAAGGCAGACTTGAGATGGGATAACTTTAGTACTTGCATAGTGACTGCCATCAGCTACCTGGTAAAAGACCAATCACAAGAAAGGACATTCTGGGACCTCAGTTTCCTTCAGTAGAGGGCTGGTGTTTTCTATGTGGCAACTGTGGCAGATTATAACTGTGGCATTTAAGAGGCATAATATTTCACACTTATCACCAGTTCCTGTGTCACTCTGAGCCAATGGAGGGGGGGAGGGGGAGATGGCAACTTCAAACTGCTCAAGAGAGGAATAAAATACCTGACTCCACACAAGGACTGAGCCTGGGCATGTCTTATTCACACACAAAACAACACATCAGGACCTAACCCAGCCCAGTAGAAAGGCTTTCTGAAATTTATTAGTTCTTAGCAAATTAAAACAAATACAATAAAACATCAACTAACTAATTAGGTTCTTGTAAAAAAAAAAAAAACTTAGGTCAACTCTGAAAGCAGTCCACCGAGCAATATGAGATACCTCTGAGTTCCCACCACCCCTGGGGCTGGCAGTAGGCTCCATCCTGAGGTAACACAAACCTACTTCATACACTGGGGAAATGAGTGCTGTGAACAGGCTTAAGGAGTGGTACTGGGTTTACGACAGAGAAAAGGGACTATTCATAATAGCAGTTTTTTACTCAAACTGCTAAGATTTTCCTTTTTAAAGAAGTTGTCCACCTCCTCCCAGCAGAATCCATTTCCAAGAGGCCAACTGAGCCTCTTAAAACAGCAGCTTCTTGAAAGGGTCTGGAATGTTCTGCCTCAGCTCTGGAGGCTGCTCTGAATTAGTTCATCATGATGAAGTTGGATTTGCAGTGAGCTTTAACAGAAGGAGGAGGGTCACTGGGTTAGAAACAGGAGGTAAACAATGACGTTTTCTATCAGAGCACAGGGAGTCTACTGAGCCTCACCTATGAACTCCGTCACGGGGTCATGCTCGCCTTCTGTCTTAATGGTGCCAGCAATGCTGTCATTCTCCAAGATGGGGAGGAAAAGCTGCACAAAGTCAGAGGTGTACGGAGGAGCGATGACATCTAGCACCTGCGCAGGGAAGTAGGGTCACCTGCATGGTCCACACTGGCATCCACCAACACTCGGTGAAACAGCAATCAGCTTGGAGAAATCCCCTCCCCTTCCCTCCCCCGGTTCCCTGGTGACACCGCCAGTCTCCACCATTCCAACACCCAGGGTGGGAATGGAGGTAAAATAATACAGCTCCTGTAGGCAGGAGGCGTCTGAGAGACTAGTTATCTGTCAGTGTCATACATGATTATCAGAAAGCACAGTTCTCAGAGTTAGGTACAAAATGAACCAAATTAAGCCAAAAAGAACAGTGCTAGTGTAAACAGTATGAAATATGAAACCAACGGTGCGTTGCTGACCTCAGTGACAAAATAGCGAATGAGTGAAATGTCAGTGTCCAGCTTCTCCAGACACTTTCGGATGTAACTGACAACAGGAAGTACATAACCTCGACTCAGCAGGTGAACCATCCTGTCCAGCAGGGTCTTCTTTAATTCAAGCTGTGGAAGGGGCAGGGAGCTGGTTAGAATGGGGTCCTCCCCAGCCCCCAATGGACCCACTGGGCATCTACTTACCTGCTCCATCACATCCAACTGGGAGTGCTCAGTCTCAAAAAGCTTAACAAGCAGCTGCAGGACCAGTGGGTGCAGAAGCTGGTGGCAGGTACTGATCTATAAACAGGAAGCCTCACTGTGCAGTGTGGCCACTCTCAGCACACACAGAACCACAGTCATGGTCACAGACCACAAGGACAGCAATCGCTGATGAAGTCGGCCCTGACACTTGGCCCAAGGCCAGTCAGCTTCTAGACCACCCCTCATCCTCCCAGCAACACTTAATAAAAACTGAGAAATCTATACAGTCAATGAAACTAGATCTTTCAAAGGCAAATGCTCATTTAGGATAGAAAGTGCTATTTTTGAAAAGAGGATGCAGGCTGGGTGCGGTGGTTCAAGCCTGTCATCCCAGCACCTTGGGAGGCCAAGGCAAGAGGACTGTCTGAGCTCAGGGGGATTTGAAACCAGCCTGGGCAACTTGGTGAGACCTTGTTTCTACAATAAATTTTTAAAAAGCCGGGCGTAGTAGCGCATGCTTGTAGTTCCAACTACTTGGAAGGCTGAGATGGAAGGATCACCTGAGCCTAGCAGGTCAAGGCTGCAGTGGCCATGAGCATGTCACTGCACTCTAGCCTGGGCAACAGAGTGAGACTCCAACTCAAAAAAAAAAAGAAAGAAAGAAAGAAGAAAAGAAGATGCACAGCCTCGGCTACGTGGTGAGACCTTGTCTCTACAATAAATTAAAAAAAAAATTGGCTGGGCATGGTAGTGCACGCCTGTAGCTCCCGCTACTAAGAAGGCTGAGGCAGAAGGATTGACCGAGCCCAGCAGGTCGACACTGGGGTGGCCATGAGTGTGCCACTGCACTCCAGCCTGGGTAATGGAGTGAGACTACAACTCAAAAAAAAAAGAAAGAAAAGAGGATACAATGGCAGTGCCTCGAGACAGACACTGTGCTCACTGCCAATGGCCCTCCCACCCTCTCACCTCATCCAGCAACGCCAGGTGGACTGGGGTGTGGTCCGTCTGCAGCTGAAAGTATCTTGGTTCTGACACAGTCCAATCCACCCACTTCAGCACACCCATCGCTACCACTGGAAACCTATAGGTGAACGAGACAGAATGCTTCCTTTAAAAAACAGCTAACAAAAACTCAGATATGCTAGAAAAGCATTAAAAAGTCAGATAGTTTAAAAACAAACCCCAGTGACCCAGGATTCACCCTTCAATGTGCTCTGCCAGGAGGCACTGACAAGTGAATGGCCCAATCAGATCAGCAACCACACACGCGCAGTGTGAGGCAGACAGCAAGCTCAGCTCCCTTAAACCCACTTCACTAACTTAAAAGGAAAAGATTACTACTGCAAAACCCTCGGGGAGTCTGGTGGACTGGGCTGAAGTTTACCTTTATTTATAGCAAACCCTTTCTTTGTCCCTAGTACAAATTAAGAGGGGAGAGATGCCCATGCCTGAGAGGACACACTATTTCCAGGACACATCCATTTACACAACCAGCGTGACCACAAATCATTTCCATACAAGCAACACTGTGCTGGTGTAACCTGTACTATAAATAGAACTTTCTTCGAATCAATTTTTGTATTTCTGGCTGGACTACCTTTTACTTACTCTAACTTGTAAGGGTTTATTGAACAGACTTCTGACAAGTAAACACCTGAAAATTATTCATACTGCTAAAACTGTTTAAAGTTCTCTACACACTGATTAAAAAAGAAAAAAGAAATAAAATGAATAGGTATCTCTGAAGCTTTTGCTATTTTGCACTTTGAATATGAAACCTGAAACCACCTCTTCCCCGTAGAAGCAAGGGTAGAGGGAGGTCTCGTTTTGCTTACCTAATGCACTGATAAAGGGTGCTCAGTTCTGCCACAAGTTCAGAGGCCCCTTTGTTCTCATTGCAACACAAATTGTGAACCGTTTCCACAGCTTTCGATGTCGACTTCAGCTCATCCTTGTTGATGCTCACTCGCTTGTTCTGAAAACACACACACCACTGCCTAGTCCCGACGGAGAACCTAGCCTTGTCGACAGGTACGCTGGCACCAGCCACTTCTCTCTGCAAATCACTGCCCCATCTCTGACGCCGGAAGTCAATTAATTTATAAAACCTCACAGTCACACTGAGTACAGAAACTGAGGCCCAATGAGACGAGTGTCTGTGGCTTATGCAATCAGTTTTACTTCTTTAGTCATACTTCCAATTACAGTCTACAGAGTTTCACAGACTCCACACACCTTTTCTGGAGATGTTTTAGCACTTTCACTACTTTGTGCACAAACAGTAGAAAAAACATTTCTGACACTAGACAGGCTTGATTTCTTGCAGCCAAAATTTCGAAATAATACCAAACAAAAGATAACTGTCTCCTAAAAGTCCACAAATTCTCAGAACTCACAGTACCTTCTTCCAGGTCTCCACCACGCTTGCAGCATAAGCCAAGATATGGATGTATTTGTGCTTGTGGTCCTGGTTGATCCTGGCTCCTGGTTTAAAAAGTGACTGCATGAAAAGGTCCAGGAAGGCAGGCACGCGGATCTGGGGAGAAACACACATCCAGGAACAGAACAGCAGATGTGAGGCCATGCTTGGTGGTCTCACTCACCCCTGCAGGGACACTAACGTTTCCAAGCTGAAAGCGTGAGGAAAGAACAGGAAAATGACAGAATTTACACTTATAGGACTTAAGAAAATTAGACAAAACAGACTTTCACAAGTGGCCCTGTTGGCATTGGGGGTATCCCAACTAATTTTCAAGATGAGAAGCAACTCACGAGCTCCACAGGTGGCGGGTCCATGCTTGTGAACATCTTGAAAAGGACGGTGATGTCAGCAGGGTTCAGGGCTCCTTTGGACAGCATGGCCCCGAGGGCCTGACAGGCTCTGGGGTAAGAGGCAGCTGTGCCCAGGGCCAACGTGATCTGACTGGCATCGTGGCCTCTTGATGGAAAAACCACAGAGCCCATCATCACAAGGCAGCTTTTTCTTTTTTCTTTCTTTTCTCTTTCACATTTAATGCTTTGGATTGCTGGGATCCCTTTGTTTTTCAATGTTTCTGTCATTCACAGATATATTGATTAACTGACCCATGAAAACAACAATTTGAGCAATCTGGGAAAGAATGACTCAGCTTTGCCAACTCTATACAAGGAATCACACACTTTACAATACCTCACTGTGACTCTATTAGAAAAGAAAGCAAATACAAGCTCATCTTAAACTGTAAGATATAGATGACAACGTAATAATAGATTGATGAATTACTATTTTCAGGACTGATGTGATTTGTTATTGATGAATCCCGGTGTAAGACAGTCTAAGCCCACAAGTCCAGAGAGCTGAAGAATAGTCGAATACTTTACAAAACAGTCACCAAAGCAACACTTTAGAAAGCAAGTTCTCCACATGTACTTTAAACTACTCTGACTCTTCCAGCTCTGTTGGATAAAATGAAGTTTACCTATATGTCAAAATCTAGAAGGTGCTAGAAGCTTTGGCTGTGGAACTAGGGACATGGGAGGGGCCTGCAGGGTGCACTAGGGAGGGACAGGGTGAGCAGAAACAGGGCCTCTCACTTCTCCTGGGCAAAGCGCTGCACTTCCTGGGCGATCCTGCGCACGGCAGAGCCCCCCTGCTCCTCCTGGGCCAGCACGGACATTATGGCCTGGGCAAACAGGTATGTGTGCTCCCCGTGACACACCATCTTCTGAAAGATTACAGGGAGAAAGGGGTTGGGTTCACTACTGAAGCATGGACACATGGACAAGAGCCAAATCCTCAACAGTTCTCAGGCACGAGTTCCCATTCCTAAAGGGCCCTCTGGAATGGACGTCCTTCAGGGCTGAGCATTTCATGCTTCCAAAACAGAACCCACAGCAGCCTCCCCTCATCTGAGGCTCATCAAGTCAAGAACTTACGGCAAACTCAGGAAGATTCTTTTCAAGGTTTTCTTCTCCTCCATCTAAAATTGTGGCTAGCGAGGTACGGAGTACTCGTGAGAACACTTCTAGCTGCTGGCACGCAGTAGACACACTGGTGATCTCGCCTTGGTACCCTGCATCAGAAATAAGCTACCGCACAAAAACAAGATGTCAAGGACTGCGGGCAGTGATCACCCTTCCAGAGAGGGCTGGCTTGTCTCATCTGTGATGAAGGGGAATAAGCAAGCCCCAGTCCTGAGCCCTAAACTCTCACTCCAACCCCCGCTTTGCTATCACCAAGGCTGCAACCTAGGTAACCACCTCTCCCTGGATTCCTCATATGTGCTCCTCTCAGAGCACAACAGACTACAAATGTGTCCCTGCTAAACCCTAAGTTACAGTTGGTGTTGACCCAACACAGATACAAATTGTATTCTTTTCCTTCTCAGTGTAAGGCTTACAGAGCAAAACAATCAAGACTTTTACTGCAAAAGCAAGTATGAACTCTGAAAGGAAACAGACCACCCAACAACCCCAAATAACCCTCACTCACAAACACCTTTATTTTTCTCCACTGTTGAGCTCTTCCTACCTTCACAGTAAAATTCAGCATCAGACAGTCTGGATGGGCTTCGGCCAGTTTGTAGAAAAGATCTCTCCACGTGGTATGTGCAATCATCTGTTCAAGCCACGCTGGGGTCTGCCAAGAAACAGCAAGTTAAGAGGCCTGGCTGTCGCATAAGTGAAGATTGTGTTGTACAGTCACAGATATTCTTGCTGGAAGAGATCCCATGAGCATCTAGCCCCGGGGGAAGCAGCCCAGAGCTGGTCACAGCCACCTGGTGGACTGAGGGGCAGGACAGTTCCTGGACACCCACTCTTGACTTGTGGAAGACTCAACTCAGTACAAGAGTACTGAGAGGCGCTTCCCAGAGAGTCCAAGTACAGCAGAAGCCCATGGGCAGTGGCTGCCTCAGGCACAGGGAGCTCATGCTACACCAGCTGCTTGCCCCCAGCACAGAGAAAAAGGTCGCTTAAATGGCACAAGTGGTTTGCCCACCACCGTGTATAGAGAACAGAAAAATGAATCTTTTGCCTCCCATACTGTGCAACTGGTGGCTTCGGGACTACTCTCTGAATCCACCATCCCATCTGTGTCAAGGCTAGGTTCCCCACGGCTATTCCTGGCCACTAAGCACAGCAGGGCCTCTAAAGCAGCCTGCCCAGGAGACACGGGCTCCCGGAACAAGCACCTGAGACCTGAAGACTCCCTGCTGACATGGCTGGAACTTTCTGGAAACCATACTGTGGCCTAAGATTCTTCCTGCTAACCCTCCATCCTTCCCTGTTACCCCCAAGAGTCATGCCTGCATAATGGCCCCCAGCATCCTCTGGCCCTTAGCCATCTTCTCTCATAGCTGTGTCCTCCATAATCTCTGTCTAGTCTTGTCTTGAAGCTGCTTCTTGGAGGACTCACACAAAAACACCACAGTCCTCCAAGAGCTGGGCCCTAGAGTCACAGAGATGGAGAGTGGAGGAGAACCTGCTATTCCTTCTCTGATCTCCGCCATATGTCCCTGTCAGGAGCAAGCATCTCACTATACTGAGCACAGAGTTTAAAGGTAACTCTGACTCTGCAGCTCCCATCACACACTGATGTTAGCTCCCAACTCTGACATGTCCATGATGTGCCACACTCCAATGTACACATGAAATTCACAAAAGACCCTAGGAACTGGTACCGGGACAAAGAAAATTTCTCACCTCTCCTTCTTCAGTAAAAATAGAATCTGCTTTGCGGGGGTCAAAGTGTTTGATCAATAAACTCTTCAAGTGATTTTCCACAGTTTCCTGAACCTGCAGTGGCTCAACACCTGAAAGAAAATGAAAGTGACTAGACAATGGCCAGCTCTCAACTCATGCATCACTTTAGAAAAAGTGAACAGGTCAAAAGCCTCCATGTGAATCAGATATCACAGAATTGCTTCTGTCCATTATAAAATATTTGGGAACTTTTAAAAGTAGTTGTTAAGTATATTCAGTGGTGAAAACCAACAAGGAATATGAGCAGAACACAAAGGATCATCTACCCGTCTACACAGACAGGAGGTAAGGTCTTCCAAACTTTGCTAGGCATAAAGGCAAATGGCCAAAAGGGACAGGCAGGAGGATGGAAAAACACACCCCTGCCCAGCAGGAGGGAGCAGGTGCCAGCCAAGAGACACGCTTGTCTCTGGCTGCTGGGACAGCACTGAAGCGATAAGTTTCCGGACAGCACTCACTCCAGTGATGTCATCTGTACCCGGCTCCCTGGATTTACAGTAAGGCTCTACTTTGATCATATTAGCTAAAAGCCATAATCACAGCTAGTCTGAAATTATCCATCATTTACTGCATGCCATAATAGACGTCTTAAAAATGACACACTGAATATACACTGTATAATCCTGTAATTCTACAACATGGCAGGGAGAACAACTCACTGAGAATCCCGTTGCTATCAGTAAACCTCAATGATAAAGCAAAGGTAAGAGTCAGGCAGATGGAAATGAATGAGAAGCTCAGTCCTTACTTGGACAAGTCTTAAAAACTAGAAACACAAAGGCATTTCTCATGGATCAGCATTATAATGATCCAAAGACCTATTTTAAAAAGGGGAGGATGACTAGCCAGGACAAGGGCACACATGAAGCACCTGTCTGAATGAGCCACTCAGCCAGCAGGTTCACAGTCTGGGCCACAGCCGTGTAGTTCTCGGATAAGAGTTGGATGACATTCTCTGGAGACCCTCCTGCCTGAAAATACCTAGGAAAAGTCACAAAGCGGCAATAGATACTAGAGCGAGGTTCAGGTGAGCCTGAGATGGACAACAAGTTAGGTTATGAGATGTTTAAGTGGCAGAGGGGACCCTCGAAGCCTTTCGTTTCAGCCTCACACTACTCTTACTCTATATAGCATCTTTTGGGTCTATTACAAATCTCTCTCTGAATCATCCCCATCCTCCTCCCCACACAAAGACCTTTCTCACATACCTCTTCAGGGTGTTAAAGATGGAGGGTTCCATGATATAATCCCGGGTAGAAAACTTATGCAGGCATTCTTGCTGAACCTCAGCATCATCCTCTCCTTCTCCAGAATCATCCTCCTGCTGTTGGTGAACGTCAAGTCATGATGTTTCCTCATTCATATAAACATCCTGTAAACCCATCTTCAACCTGTATAACCGGCCTATTTCAAAGGATTCTACACACACTATTTCATCTGACTTTCATAACCATCTCATGAAGTAGGCTGACAAATAGCAAGCCACTAAGAAAATGGGACCTTGAATCCCACCGAGGAGGTCTGTACTGCAACTTCTCCCTGGAAAGCTGGTGCTGTGGCCACCCAAGTTACTGAACCTCTCCAAGTGTCTATTACCTCCTCTGTTAAACAAAGATAATTAATAATGCCTACTCCCATGTGGCTCTTGTGAGAATTCCATAAGCTAACATTTAGAGGAGTTAAGTATACCACCTGACACTTAGTAACAGTTCAATAGGTATTAACTATTATTGTTGTTTTCAAAATTATTTCACACATGCCATTTAATGGTTTTCAACAAAGACTACCACAGTGATCTTGAAGGCATGAGCCATCGACTCATCATTAGATGGTAAGGCTCACTTACTTGCCTCGAGCCAGTGTGCCTGGCTGGATTCCAGGCCTAATTCTGTGTGGAAGCAACCTTAGGCAAGTCACTGGCTCCAAGTGCAAAACAAGCTTCTTCATTTGTTCAGGACAATGGGAGGACGACAGGATGAATTAACTCTAGTTCTGTCCAACTTTAAGGTTGCCTTTCTAAACGAGCAGATGCTCTTTGAACACTTACTCTGAACTGAGCACTGTGCTCATCCCCCAGAGAACCTAAGAAAATACAAGACAAGCCATTTTCCATAGAAGTTCACAAACTAGTAGGAGATACCAATCTCCATCCAACTGCCTCTAACATAATGGGGTAAGAGCTATCCAGCCCTTTACTGTTTTGATACCTAAAGTTTTATTGGAACACAACCACACCCATTCTTCTACACATTTTCTATGACTGCTTTCCCCCTGTAAGGGCAGACTCCTAGTTGTAACAGAAATATGCACGACCTACAGTATTTACTGTCTGGCCCTTTACAGAAAAGTTTCTCTACCTGCCCCTCCCCCTATCTGGACTAGCATCCTCAAAGCAGTGCTCTGGGAGCACACAGAACCCTACAACTTCAGGGAAGACTTCAAGAAAGATCAGCGAGTCTTCTCTCAGACCACATGTGCATGGGCAACCTGGAGCAAGCTGCGAAGTGAGGCCCACTTCACCTGAGACCCATTGTCCCATGTCTGTTCTCCAGCTTCAACCATCATCACATCTTCCCCTGGGTCACACTGTCTACCTGCTCATAAATTGAGAATGTACCTAATCCTCTCTCCCTCTCTCTTAAGCTCCAGACTCAAGTATTCAACAGCCTATTCGCGTTTCCATACAAGTACTCCAATCTCTTTAGGTCCAAAACGGACCTCATCTTTTCCCTGGAAACAGATCTTCTTCCTAAAACACACTTCCCATATTTCAGGAAAAGATTCCACCATCTACCTATTACCCAGAAACCTGCGAGTCATCCTCAATTTCTCCTCCCTCATCTGCCCTCGCATCCTGTCAACAAACACTATCAAGTCTATCTCCCATCTCTCCAATGTGGCCCTTCTTTCCACACTGACTTCTACCCTTCCTTATTTTTTGCATGCTTGCAGTAGCAACATCTCCCGTATGCCTCAATCCCAATCCTTCTTTTCAGTCATCTTTCACAGTGCCACAATGACTTCATAAGGCACAAATCTGACAACCATCTCCTGCTTAGTTTCCTATCTCCTTTGAAAAAAAAAACACCCAAGCTCTATCATGACATTACCCTTCCTGCTTGTTCACCTGTCCAGTCTCACCTATCACCACCGCCCAGGTACAAATACAGCCAGACGAATCAACTTGCATTTCAGGAGCTCTTAGTTTCTATAATCTGGACTTAATACCACAGTAGCCTCCTTACATCTTCTTGCCTCCTCAAATACACGTAACATCAGGTGAACAGACTTTGGGTCACCACCTATCTTTCAAAATGTAGTTATAACTTTCTGTCCCTCTTCCAAGCAGAGTCACACTTAGAATGAACATGAAATAAACACTGGGCCCACCCCTCTCATCAATGAGAGCCCACTAGAGTCAATGGGCCAAAACAGGGTAATGACTAAAATTCTCCAAACATGAGACTCCCCAATCTCCCATCAGTAGGGTCTAAGCTGAATGCATAAGCTGGGACAAGTAATTCATGTGCTCAGTCTATAAAATGAAGGCATTGGACTAGATACCACTTAGATATACCCTGTTCTAACACTTTATGACTCAAAGGCCCAATGTGAGAAGTACCAGGACATTTTGTACAAGATGTCCCAAACACCAGCCCACCACTAAGCTAATTTAGACCCCTTCATCTGGACCACATCTGTGATCAGCAGTTTAATGAAGTGGCAATAGAGACAAAGGATGTGGGTTTGGATCCCCATTCCTTCCTTTATTAGTTTCATGACCTCAGGCAGGCCAAAAGTCTTCTTGTTTCACTTTCTTCATTTACAAGATGAGCAGAGTAATACCCAACTCAAAATCTTGACTGTGGAAGACGAAGCACCTGGCCTTGGCTCTCAATTCGCTAAATATGACTCTTTACTTCACTATAAACCTCAACACTGTGTAATGATCCAACATGCAAATCTACTCATGCCTCTCCCTGCCCAAACTCTTGAACAAGCCATACTGCCCAGCACTTCTCCAAGGCCCTGCAGAACCTGCTCCCTACTGACCTAACACTGCCTCCACCACCATGCAACTAACCAAACAGTGATTCTTCTGTTTCAGAAACACACCACCTGTCTTTGCACCTTTTTTTTTGAGTCGTCATCTCTCTCTGTTGCCCAGGCTGGAGTACAGAGACACGCTCACAGCCACCGCAGCCTTGACCTGGGCTCAGGTGATCCTTCCATCTCAGCCTTACAAGTAGCTGGAACTATAAGCGTGCACCACACCTGGCTCATTTTTCTTAATTTATTGTAGAGACGAGGTCTCCCCAATTGCCCAGGCTGGTCTCGAACTCCTGCCTTAGACAATTCTCTTGCCTCCAACTGCCAAGGTGCTAGGATTACAAGCGTGAGCCACAGCGCCCAGCCATGTCTTCGCCCCTTTATACCTCAGCTCCTATGTCCTCATTGCACCACTGTATCCAGATTCAACTAAGAAACCCCCACTACATCTTTTACTCCTTCAAAATATGTGTTCAATATTTAACCAGACGTCCCTAATCTTGATTCTTGTTGAAAAGGCAAATTCCCAGGCTCCCCTCCAGGCAGTCTCTAGGGGGAGGGCCCCGAGAAGCTGTATTTCAATAATGCACCTCAAGTGGGTCTTGGAATCAGAAAAAAGCTGGGGTACATTGGCCAGACTAGAGCTGCCTGCCCTGACTTTCCAACCCCTGTGCTCAAGGGAAAACAGAATGATCCCTCCTAGGGTACCACTCCAAGCCCTGGGAGGTCAAGTCTAGAAGATCCTTTCCGTCGTTTTGCCCAAAGATAGATGAAATCAGCCCAAAGTTCTGAAACTAGTATTGTTTACAAAACAGTAAAACACATGTACCAATGCCTAACGTGCTGCTTTTCCCCCATGATGCTGGTTTGGAGTTTGAGTTTTATTTTTGTTTAAACTTGTACGGCTCCGCCCCCCCCCCCCCCCCC
>NW_007253799.1:0-16212 GCF_000164805.1 Carlito syrichta
AGAGTCTGGGCAGCTGAGGCCCAGAGAAGGAAAGAATCCATCTGTGATGGACATGAACCAGGTGCAAGCTCCCTGGATCTACCAGTTAAATCTCGTGGTTTCATCCTAAAGGAAGCTGCACTTCCTTAAGGGACAAGATCTTTTAGGAGCTGCCCACAAATACTTGGAAAACAAGCCCTCAGAGTTTGGAAGCTATGATGCAGGCTTCAGATTAGTGCTATGAGAAAAGAAAAATGTTAAAAGTCACAAAAGAGTTGACCCTTTTAATTGTGTACAAGACCTACTGATTCTAAGATAAGTTCCTTCCATGTTTTATTCAGGTCACTAATTCAGAAGGCAGAGTGTACTGCACTTGGAGAATGGAAAATTTAAAATGATTTGGGTTGTGGCTTGTTCCTAACTGCCTGCAAGTCACTACTCCGCCATGTTTGGCTACTGTGTTTGGACAGAACTTTGGACACGATGAGGCTGGGCAGGCTCCTCCCACTGCCACTTACTCAGGCATGCCTTGACTACAACAAAGGCCTTTTAAGAACCTCAGTCTCCAAGTCTAGTGGGAGGCTTTGTCTTGCCTCCCTCAGCCTGGAGGTTGTTTTTCAAAAAGCAAAGAGCAGTGAAACAGACTGCTGAAATAGAATGGGTTGCAAAGGAAAATCTTTGGAGTCATAGAAAACTTCCTACCAAAATAGATCATTTCCAGCAGAGGCCAGAATTTAGAAATTCCTAGGGCTCGCTGGAAACTTCAAGGATAACCACAGTGGCCCGTAACCCTCTTAGTAAGCACCGGACTGGATGCACACCCTAAGGGGAGCAGTTGGGTCAGAAACTCTCTTGACCGCCCTATGAGGTCTAACACCCCTCCTTTTCATCCTAGATTACTGCTTGCTTGACACACACGACTGCAATTAAGTGTTAAATCTCACATCTGATAAGTGAGAAGGACTACCCAGAGAGCTTAGAAACAAGGCACTTGTAGTTCCTGCTGTGACCCACTAGGAGCTCTGCTCCTAAGGGCAGGGAAGCATGGTCCAGCCCTACAATCCCTGAAAAAGACACAACACATGAAGCTCAATCCTTGAGCCATGCTCACGCAGCACAATAGTGATCAATATCTGAATGTATCCGCTTCCCTTACATCCTTTTAAAAACAATCTTGAAGATCGCTTTGTTGATCTTAATGCTTGTTGATCTTAATGCGGAGATGGGGTATTTATTTCTAAAAACTGTAGACCATTTCAGTTTTGAATATTAAGCCTATTATAAATCCCTTCATATCCATCTTAGAAAAGCCAAAAAGAGTTTCTTGGAAAGAACTAAGGGATTCCCCAGGCGCCCAGCTGAAGGGGGGGATGGCTCCCCTCCCTCTTGGAAGAGGAAGCCACAGCTGCTGTCAGAAACACATGTTACTGCTACTCTGGCTTTTGAAAAGTGACAGGGAACAGGACTTTTGTTCAGGACTTGGATAATCTGTATAGAGCATAAAATCCCTACAATGAAACAGACCGAGTTTCTTAAATAAGAATGGCTACATAAAATTTTATACATATATTTTTTTCTTCCAGTTAACAGTCTTATATCTTAGGTGGGTTGACCAGACCCAAGACACACCCTACCCCTTGCTTCCCACCAAGTAGTACTGAAAATAACTCTTCTTCCATGAAGCCCTTTGGGAAGCAGGAAGGCTAGTGTAGCAGCCATCAGGAGCAAAGGCACAGGCACAGCTGGGTAACTGAGTTGTCTGGGACAGACCGTCACGGAACTCGCCCCACCACAAGTGGGGAGGTTCCTGGTCACCCTCAAGTCCTCCCATCCTTTAGTTCTATCTTAAAAGGCACATCCAGAAACGGTGCAGCTGGTGGCAGGGATAAGCTGCACAGTTGCTACACAGGGGTTAAGGGGCTGCAGAACTCTATGGCACAGAGCAGTGAGGGTATTCCTGCCTTCATCCAGACTGGGGGTATGGGAAGCAGTGGGAAGCGGTGCCCCTGGAATCCAGTCTGCTTCTGTGGAAGCCCAGGAGGGGCCAGCGACAGGCAAGACCAGAGTCGTGGTCAGTAGTGCATGGGCTTAGCAGGTCTTTGGTGCTTGTATAGCAGCATCTCACTTATGCACAAGGCTTCTGAAGCTGGCCAAGCTGGAGAGTCAGCTCCTACACACAGTGGCCGGCCTGACTCTCCTCCTGCGGCTGACAATCTGCTGCCCAGGGATGCAAAGCACAGGAAGTCGGTCTAAACTGCAGTGAAAACAGATTTTAGAAAGGATTTCCCAAAGACAGTCAACCCTTGGAAGGTTTCCTTCCCACCCTAGTTCTTTTGAACAGAAGAACTCAGCCCCTGAGCCCTACCCAACAGTTGGACCTCGTAGTCTTTCTCATGGATGAGAAACTCCTAAGCATCCTCCTCATGAGCCGAGTAAGAGAACGGTTCCCATGGGGGCCTGGCTGAGAGCAAGGGGCAGAGGTTCCGAGGGCCCACACAACTGCTCACCTCACAAGCCCCTGGGCTCCAGGACCAGCCAGTTCTCCGTGACCATCTGCACATCCTGGCCACTCAGAGGCTCCCGCAGCCTCACCTTTACCTCCAGCTTACCCCCCGTGGGCTTCCTTCCATCCAAGACCTGCAAGGACAATAGACAGGGAGATGGTCACTGAGGGGACAGGGCTGGACGCAGACACGTCCCTGTGCTCCCAAGAAAGGTGAGAGGAGTTAAGATGTCCTGCAGTAGAAACACAGGAGTCTACACTTCCTGACAATCCTGTCCTGCTGTCTGTGGGTGGCTCTGGGTGAGTCTTACTGAAAAGAAATATGGAAACGTAGATGAGCATCAGCGCTTTCACTCAAGTGGAGATTAAAAACCCAGAGCTCTGCTCACTGTTTTCCCTTCAATCCCAAGGCAACCTCTAGAAGAAATATTGGCTTTTAGGTGCAGCCTGAAAACCACCGAGCCCAAACCCTCACTTAACAGATGGCTCAGGGAAATGTGGAGAACCGTGTGGCAGTCAGGATAGAACCCAGGGCGAAGGTTCCTTCCCACCCAACCGCACTATTCCCTCTTTGAGGCAGGAGGTGGGCAGCTGGAGTGCAAAGCAGCACGACAGGCCCAAGAAGTCCCACCACCCTCCTGGGGCAAGGCAGACCAGGCCCCGTGTAAGACGGTTCCCCCAGACAGGCAAAGGGGCAGGTATGCTGCAGGGTAGAAGCCCTGGCTTACAAAGGCATCAGGAAGGGTCTGGTCCTAGCTCTAACAAGGACACACTATGAGCTTGTGTAACCCCCATTCCTCTCTGGCCTACGTTTCCTCATCTGTCAGAGGCAAGCTCTGAGAGTCCCTGCCTGTGTGATCCCATGCGTTCGTGGAAGCGTAGGGAGCTCTCAGAGGCCAATTCCTAACCACAGGCTGGCTGCACTCTGGTGGGTCCTTGTATGAAATTCGGACCTTCTGAATGGCTTCATCTGTGAAGTAAGGATTCCGCCTGCTCCACAGCACACTGTGGACAATTTTAAATTAAGTAATGGGCACAAGAGCCTACAACAGGGATGGGTGTTCAGTGCACGCTGGCTCTTCTCTTGCCAAGTCCTCTGGCTGGACCGCTCCCTGGGCCCTACCTCCACGATCTCTCTCATCTCACACTCATTCTCCAGCCGCTCCAGTTTCAGGTGTGCGGTGCCAACCAGCTTGTCACTTCTGAAGAAGGACCTGGGGAGCCGAGAGGCAGCAGAGGGTTGGACTGGGCAGAGAAGGCAGGAACTAATTGGCTGAGCCCGTGCTCTTCCAGCCACCTCAGCAATGTGCCTGACGGGAGCCTCACCCTTTGTGGAAGAGTTCAAACTTGACTCCTTTGCTCTGGATCACCCTCCTGAAGCCCCGGTGGTTTCGGTTGATGTTTAGTTTGAAAAGTTGATCAAACTCTGCAAGAAGGGGAGACGGGGGAGGGCTTTGCTCCCAGGGTTTCCTGAGGAAGGAGAAATGCAGGCCCAGGGCTGGCTTCCCTGCGGTCTCTTCCCTCTCCACCTCTCTGCCTGTGGTTTCAGGGTGACTGCCACCCAAAGATGGCAGAGCATGGAGGCCCCAGCCTCGGGAGCTGATGGTTTCTGTACTCTTGGTTAGACACAGATTATAGCCAAGGGGGAAGGACTTGGAATTCCTGTGTTCATGTTCCATCTCTACCATCTCCTACTATGAAACCCTAGGCAAGGCCTAGTACACCTCTGCACCTGTTTCCCCAACCACATAAGCAGTGTGCTAAAAGTACCTTTTGTCTCCCAAGTTGAGTGGACCAAGGAAGGCAACAGATCAGAAAGCATGCTGGAAACAAATGCTGCCCACACACACAGAGAGTAGAAGCAGCCCTCATGTGGCCCTCACCTGGGGAGTTCGTGTTCTTCACCACAGCTGTTTTGCCTTTTTGAGCCTGGTCCTACAGCAGTGAAAAGGGCAAAGTCAGGACAGAAGCACACAAGGCCAGGAACTCACAGCCAGCCCTCCAGGGGATGGGGAGGCACGGGGTCCCAGGATGGAAGGTGCGTTTCAGAGGAGCCGGCCTCTACCTGACCCTCACCGAGTTAGGATAGGGAAACTCAAACCGCACAAAAGCATCCAAGTCCTCAGGGGTCACCCCTGAGGGAGAGAAGAAAATCAAGTCAGAGGGAGTGGCAAGGAGTCCAGGGCCTGGGGTGCAGTGTTAAGAGCCGTCCTGAGGTCACCTGGAGGGGCTGGGAGGTTCATTCCCCGGACAACGATCAGATGCATTTCTGTGCTGCTGAGTTCTGAGAAGATCCTGCAGCCAAGAAGAAAGGAGAAAGAGCTCAAATGAAACCGCTCGAGGAGTGTGCCAGAATAAGGTACCAGAGGAAAGACTTGTCTCGGCTAGGAGCGGCTGAGCTGGCAAGCAACCTTGGTCTCTGACTCCGGGCCTACAGCTCTTTCCACAACAGCCGACAGCTGTGAGCCCCTCGCTGGCAGGCACCATGTCCTGTTCCTCACCAGCCCCAGTGCCCACAGCAGAGCTAAGCTTGAGAGGCCTCACCAAGTAGAGAAGTCTCCAGCCTCAGCTACCAGCCTCCTGCCCCAAGCCCATTTCCCTAGGCTTTGGCACCTCACAGTCTGGAATGTCTTCAACTCAAAGTGGTGGCTGGGAGGGTCAAGGGCCTGGGCCTGGGCTAGCTGCAGTATCTCCAGCTGTTTCTTGCGGTCCTGAGCAAGCTTCTCAAACCTGACAGGATGAACAGGCACGTCAGCAAGACAGGGTGTCTTTTCCACTGCCTGCTGCCACGTCTAGCCACGGCACTTACCGGGTAGTCTCCGCCACATTGCCCTGGTGCATGAACTGCTTGGAGAACAGCAGGCACTTCTGCAAAGAGGGGTCCAGAGTGAATCCAGACCCCACAGCAGGGCCTGACTTCACAAAGCTTCAACACTGTGCAGCCTCACCACTCTCCTCCCACAACATTTACCCCATGGGCACTATTTCCAAGTCCCACCATGCTTTTCGGCCCATGCTTTTGCTATTCTCCTGATAGACAGCTAGCCCCAAAGTTCTCCTAGGAAACTCCTATTCTTCCTTCAAAACCTAATTCAAACGTCAACTCAAGGCAGAAAAACAGGCAGCAGTTTAGATACATAACACACATAAATATGCGTATGTATATCTCCTCTCCCATCTACAAAGTTCTTTTCCCTCTACTTGAACTCTGTAACCACCCTGAACGGGGTACTATTATCCTATTTTACAGATGAGGAAAATGTGGTTCAGACCAAATGTGATCTTGCCTAAAGTCACACAGCCAGCAAGTGGAAGAGTGAAGAATCTGAATCCAGACTCTGTGATCTGAGCTCCATGCCTTTTCACAGGGAGGCTGTGGGCACTGAGGGCAGGAGCAGGCAAGGGGACCACTGACCTCCCGTTGCTCCAGAAGCATTTTTTGTAGCTGGGCATATACTTCCTCCGCCTTCTGGGAGAGCCGCAGATCCTCGTGGTGGATGAGGATGAAGTCACCTTCCTCATCCGTCAAGGGTGAAGGCACCTACCCAGGACACAAGGCCCTCGGGCCCCAAGAGTAGGGTTACTCTTCTACTGAGCTCGACAGGCGCAGGAATCCAAACTAAATGATTTTCCGGCTTCCATTCAACAGTGACAGAAACCCACTGCCCCCACCCTAACCCAGGCTGCTGGAACAGTCTGCTACCCTCTGGCCTTGCTCTGCCCTGTCATCTCTTTCCCTTCCGCTGGTCTCTTGGGGCCAGAGTAGGGAGAAGCATACGCAAAAGGCTCTTTCCCAAGTGTCATCATGTCCTGTCCAAATCCCACCTCCTTCCAGAAGCTGCCCCAGTTCACAGCCCAGCCTGTCAAACCTGCCACCTACCTGTACCGCATGAGACGTCCTGGAGCTTAACCAGGTGGCACTCACCTTGGAGAGATCAACAGGTCGGCCGGCTCGGGCCTGGATGATCTGAGCCTCCAGACCTTTGGCCACGCGCAGATGGGCTTTGGCCTGTTCCAGGTCCTGGCTCCGCTTGGCCTGCAGGGCTGCCCGCTGGTACTGCAACTTGCGTGCCTCCAACAACGCCAGCTGCTCCCGCACTGAAAGGAGAGGGCCACAGGTTGGACCATGCCTGCCTCCCTAGACCTGCCACTCCTCCATCTTGCTTGTTCCCGACTTACCAGATGGACTCAGTGACTCCTTAGAACTTGAGGCCTTGGGCTCAGGCAGGGGCTGAGATGAGGGGAGCAGAGGCCGTGCTGGCTTCTTGGCTACTGGGGCCTGCGCGGGGGGCTCACCCTACAGGTGCCCAGGAGGTGTCATGAGGGGATCTGTTCCCCACGCTGGATTAACTCCCTGTGTCACCTAAGATGAGTGGTTGCCCTTCCTGGACCCTAAAATTAGAGCTAGAAGAAGCCTCAAAAGTTCTCTGACTTAACCTCCCCAACAGGAGGGAGAAAGCAGGGTAATGGGGGAGAGCCTGGCTGTAGAGTCAGGATGAGCTTAGGCTGACTCCTAGCTGGGTGCCCCTGGCCACGTTTTTTCTCTTTAAAATGGAAGAAAGAACACCCACCTCACTGGGCTCATCAGTACTGACAACTGTCTGCGATAACCCCTCATCTGTTGTTCACCCCCCAACCCCGGATTTGTAGGCCCTCAGCCAAACCTCATCCTCGTCTTCATCTGCCAGGGCCACATCCTCTGAGGAGGCCAGCTTCTGGGATGCTGCTAAAGTCGCTGCCACTGCATCGTCCTCTGTGCCCACTGTGGGCTCCAGGCCAGGGATGGGGGGAAACCCTGCAGAGGAGCAAGACGGGGCTTGGAGGGGCAGAGAAGCCGCAGAGAAGCACACGGCTGCTGGGGACACCTTGTGGCTCTGCTGCAGCATGGCCAGATGATGGCTCCACAGGGTGGAGCAGAAACACGGGAAGTCACTTCCCTCCCTCCCTTCTTGCCCAAGGACCTCCCTCATAGTGCCCCGAGCGCAAGCCCAGCTCACCTGGAGGCACAGGCAACTCAGCAAAGTCAACTTTCCGTCCTGCCCGATGTGCTCGAATAGCATCTTGATATTGCTGCATGAGAAGGAAGGCAGGCATCCATGGTGGGCAGCAACCCCCAGATCCCTGCCCACCATGACACAGCGAGGCAAGACGACAGATGGACAGACAAAGCCCTGAGAGAAGAAAGAGCTCTGAGGCAGCAAGAGCTCCAGAGAGACAGATGGACAGAGGAAAACTCAGAAGAGACCAGGGCTGGAGGAGCAGAGACTGGGACAGCCAGCCAGGGGGAGGCCGCCACGGGCAGGCCGCACAGCCGCAGGCCCACCTTCGCAATGCGCTCGTGCATGCGAGCCTTGCGCTCATCCCCACTGCCCCGGGCCTGGATGCCGGCCTCGCGGTACTTGCTCAGCCTCTGCTGCAAGGCGTCCAGCACCGTCTGCGGCTCTGTAGATGCCACTTGGAGGGGGGAAGGAGAGGGCATCAGTTCTGCCTGCCCCTCCCCAGGTCCCCACCACACAATCCCACCAGCCTGTCCTACCTGGGGTTACTGGGACGTCAGGGGCCATCACTGGCTGCACTCGCTCCAGGGCTGGGGGAATGACTGAGGGGGCTGCAGGGGCCTGAGAGGCTTGTTGCAGGGGCTTCAGGTCTGCGGGACCCAGAGAGAAGTGTGGGGGAGTGTTCGGCCAGCTCCAGGTCGCTTCGCCTCCCCAACCCCAGCCTGAGCAGACCCCCAACCCCCACACTGACCCTCAGGTGCTGGGGGCATGGCGCTTAGGTCCACAGGCTGCCCCTTCTCCAGGGCCTCCAAGACGGCACTAAATCTCTGCAGAAGTCAAAAGCAGGTGTGGGCAAAAGCCAGGGAAACCGAGAGTCTGCACTGAAACACGGCCCCTCAGGCCGGTCTCACTCAAGCCCAGTCTAGCTCCCCTTCCAGCACCTCAGTTTCCCCTTCTGTACCACAAGGGGGGCACAGAGGGCCTCTGAGCAGATGCCATACCTTCCCAATCCTCATGAGCTCCCGGGCACGGTCAAGGTCCCCAGCCCGCTTGGCGCTGAGGGCAGCCACCTTGTATTCTCTCTGTCGGGATGATAACAGGGCCCGTGGGTCTAGGTCTGAATTGGGCGGGGTAGAAATGCCAGAGCTGCCTGGGAGGCTTGTTTCAGGCTGGGAGGGGTTGTCTATGGGGAAACAAAAAGCCCCCAGAGAGGGCAGGAGAGTCAAAGAAAACAGTGCCTGCTTCAGGTTCCCAGTGCCCATGGGTCTCACTGACCTGAGGACTCCTGGGAAGGTATGACTGATGGCAGTGGACAGAGGTGGCAGGAGGGGGTGCGGGAGGGAGGCCGTGGGCTATGACCCTGGTAACCAGGACAGAAGGATTAGAGTGTCTTCAGATACCTGGCTCCGTGGCTCGGGGAGCTGGAGGGTCTGCCTCAGGGCTCCTGGTGGCTGTTTCCTGGGGGTCCAGGGACCGTTTGCCTAAGGCCACTGGAGGTGGGATCTCTTCCTCATTGATCTTCCTGCCTTTCCTCACTGCAGCTAGCTGGGACTCCAGAGTCTGAGGGAGAGAATTGGTCTAGAAACCCAGCCAGCCACCTTGGCCTAGACCCACTCCAAGACAGGCCAGGGATCCAGTCCCTCCACAAGGCTAGTGGGGAGGCCTCCCCTCTGCTGGCGCAACCTCCACCTGCTGCCACCCATGGTCCCAGTGCCCCTAGCCTGGCCCAACTCACCTTCAGGCCGCGCTCACAGCGCCTGGTTTTGGCTGCTTCACCTGCTTCCTTGGCGCTGGCTGCAGCCTCCCGGTAGTTGTGGATCCGTTCCTCCAGCAAAGCCAGCAGCCCCCGAGGCCCTCCAGCCTGTGAATAACTCAGCTCAGGGCCTGGCCATTCCAGGGCCGGCTAGGCCCTTGCCATTTTCCCTGTGAGGAAGTTGCCCTACAAGACGGAGTTCTGGAACCCAGGAGAAAAAAGAGACTAAAAGCTTCAAGCTGGGAAGCAAAGACTCATTGGAAAGGCCAGAGGCCATTTCAGAAGCAAACACAGAGGCTCAGACAATTGTAGAGGCCAGAAAATGGCTTCCAGGGGTGGTCTAGGAGAACAGAGAGGCCTTTGAGGCTGGCCAGCCACGGAGGAGTTTCTTGTACAGTTTCTGCTTGGAGCAGCTGCTGGAGGATCCTGGCAAGGGTTACTGCAGCCTTGCCATGCGAGCCAGGCGACATGCATGCCACACGTGGGCAGGCAGGAGCAATCAAAGGCACATAACCACTCCTCCAGAACCTACCAGAGCCGCTGGGTCTGAAGCTGTCAGGAGGGCTGTCTGCACTGGAGGGTCAGTGTTTCCCGGTTCCTTCTCCTCCTCAGAGACATCTGGATCAGCTGCCTCATCACCACCCAGGGGCCCAGTCTCCTCATCCACACCCAGGACCTCCTGCAATTCAGTCTGGAAAGACAAAACAAGTCCCAGGAGCTTGGGGACCTCATGACCATATCCTGATAGGACCTGAGAATAAAAAACCTAACAGTATTCGCCAACGTCAACCATTGTGCCTGAAGGTCTCCACCAAAACATTTCTTCAATCTGTCAGGGACAGCCTTGAGAACAGCGAGGGCTTCCAGTCTTGAGAATCTCCTACTACAGAGCTCAGACCAGAGGTAAAGGAGACAAGTCTTATTCAGCCTGAAGGGCAAGGCACTCAGAGAACTCAGAGGGCCGACCCCTGGCCCCTCCACAGCCCTCTCCTCTCCCAGGCCCGACATGACCACAGAGCCCTTGGACACCCAACCAGCAGACGCACCAGCAGGTCTGCATCTTCCTCCAGCCCTTCCTCATCCTCATCCTCCTCCACATCCTTCATACAGTCCGCAGCCAACTTCTCAATGTGGGCCATGGGCACAGGGGCTGGCGAAAAAGGTCACAGCTCGTCAAGGAATTGCAGATAAGGTCCAAGATGAGTGCAGGAGGTTTCTTAATGCTGGGTAGATACACCCAGGCAAAAATCCCCCTCCCCTCCCACAGTACACTGCTCTTCCCTCAGGACCCAGCTTGAAAGACCCCCGGCAGAGAAATGTTCCTGGCCCTCCACCAAGCAATGAACTGTCCCTCGCTGCACTTCTGTCCATACAGTCATTCACAGACACCACCCATCCACTCCCTCCACCCACATCTCACGTCTGATTTTTGAAGTCCAACGGACACAACTTCTGTGTACTTGCTAAACGCCCAATTCAGCCCGTGCTAACTGGGCTCCTACTCTATACAGGACCTTCCCTAGAGCTGAGACCTGAGTCAGCCTGAGAATCAGATTTGTCCACAATGGGGTAGGGCCTAGGGAGGGAGTGCAGCCTATCACACAGGTGTGGAAGCAGGAGGCAGCTTCTGGGAAGGAGTGCTGCAGAAGGACACAGGGACAAGGGGGCTTGGGGGATCCCCAACTACAAGGTAAGCGCCCCTCTACCACCATCCTGTGTCCATCTGGCCCCAGCACCAAGCCCAGCCCAGTGTTGCACTCACCCCGTCCCGTGGGTGCTGGCTTCCTCCCCATGGTTCCTGCTTCCCCAGTGAGAGCCAGCAGCTCAGCTTCTAGGTCCTCGTCATCTTCAGTCCCATCAACCCCCAGCAGCATGTCCTCAGGGCTGAACTCCACAATGAGCCCCAGCTGAGGGCAGAGCAAGATTTTAGGAAACACACACAGAGGGGGAGCCCAGCCTGGTCAGTGGCTCCTTCAGTCTGTGGGGCCCAATGCGCAGAAAGGGAAACTAAGGTCTGCAGTATTACCCCTCTGGACACTTAGCTCCTCTGGGACTCTATGAAGAACCCAGTAAAGGCCAGGCATGGTGGCTCGTGCCTGTAATCCCAGCACTTTGGGAAGTGGAGGCGAGAGGACTGCCTGAGCCTAGGGATTCAAGACCAGCTTGGGCAACTTGGTGAGACCTCATCCCTACAATAAATCAAAAAATTAACCAGGCGTGGTGGCATGTTCCTGTGGTTCCAGCTACTTGGAAGGCTGAGGCAGAAGGATTGCCTGAGCCCCGTAGGTTAAGGCTGTGGTGGCTATGAGCATGCCACTGCATTCCAGCCTGGGGAACAGTAAGATTCTGACTCAAAAAAGAAAAAAATTAGACCCCCCCCAAAAAAAGAGTCCAGTAGTGGCTACACTGCCACTACTATTACTAACAACAATAATAGCAATAGCTGCCAGGCACTGTTGGCCTCCAGCAATCCTTCCACCTCAGCCTTCCACGTAGCTGGAACTACAGGAGCACGCTACCACGCCCTGCTAATTTTTTTTTTTTTTTAGTTTGAGTACTCTAAGTAGAGGTAGATCTTGTTTTTATCCCTATGTTCAGATGAAACTGAGACAGCCTTTTAAGTGACACAGTCAGAATTTTAAGGTCTTTGTGGCTTCAGCCTGTGTCTTTTTTGCCACCACTTTCCTTATCTGCCTCTTTTAAGACAATAAAAATGGCCTAAGAAATCTCAAGACTCGGGCCCAGAAGAAATAAAGGGAGAAAACTGGAGGATGCCCCCGCCCCCAGCTTCCACTTGGGCCACAGCCCTCTGTCCCTAGGCAGCCAAGTCTGTGAGAACACGGAGGTTCCATCAAGACACCCTAAACTCTGGTGGCTCCTGAACCCTTTCCCCACCTGTGTGTGGCAGGGACCAGTCAGGGGCCCGAAAGCTCCGCCACCTCCGGGGGTGCTGCTTAGTCTCTGAACTGATGGGGAAAGCACATGTGACCCAGTTTGCCTGAGCGTCATGGAACCTCCACCCCCAAACTGGCCCAGGGGCATAGGAGGCCATGTCCATACCTGCTTGGCAGCTGCCACACCCTGGCCACTGGCCTGAGGGCCCTTGCGAGGTCTTGGCCCTGGCATCTTTGCAGCCTGGTTACTTCCTGGTGGGGCGTTAAAGATACTCAAAACCCGGTCAGCTTATAGGTCCCGCCCCAGCAGAGCCACTGTGGGAAGGTGTGGTTGGTACACCCCAAAAAAGGCAGCGCGAGCACCCAAGGATGACTCACTCGTGGAAGGGGTGGGGACGGGCTTAATAGGGAGTGTGGACATGTAACAGAAAGCTACTGAATTGACTCGAGTTTGGAAAGCCAACTCAGGGAAGTAACTCTAGGTTCAGGGTGGGTTCACAGCTGGGTAGGATTCACAAAGGTTGTATCGTTGCGCCATCCATTAAGGAGGCCATAGGTGGCTGTTTAAGCTTAAATTTAAGGTTATAAAATGAGAAATACAGTTCCTCAGCCACACTAGACACCGTCCAAGCACTCAGCAGCCGCATGTGGCTAGCAGCTGCCAGGAGACAGCACAGACTCGGACATCTTCATCATGGCAGAAAGTTCCACTGCACTGCTGTGCTATAGGGAAACCTGACTCAGCATCCTGATGCTCTCAAGCCCACTGAGCGCCAGACCCCGTAGAATTCGCTCTACCAGGGTCTCAGCCCTCAAGGACCACTTACAAACGACACAAGGTGGCTGCAGGGGCTACAGGCGCCCTGAGGTGGCACCTTCTCCAGCAAAGAGAGGAAAAGTCCTCAGAGGTGGTGATGTCTGGGCTGAGCCATGAAGTCGGGAGAAGGAAGGGGAGCGGGGCAGCAAGCAGAGGGGGTGACCTGCTGATGTTCTGGGGCGAGAAACGACCGGGCCTGCGCCAGGAAACCAAAGGCCTGGGGCATAATCTGCCAGACCAGAAATGGTACCGGCCAGACTGGACCTGCGAGCAGGCGGCTCACAGGAGAAACCTTTCAGCGGGAAGGAGCTCTGGCATGATTCGGAGGGCAACGGGGAGAGAAGGGGGATGGCGGTTCGTAAGCACCACCGGCTGCAGCAGGGACCGCGCACAGGAAGTTGTGGCAGGAAGCGTCTCGGTGCCGAGCATCTCGGCACTGAGCATCTCGAAACCGTCCGGGAGGCGGAGGCCAGCCGAGGGGCGTGCGGGCGGCGGTGGGGCTGGGGGAAGTGGGCGGATGCGGGGTGGGAGGCACAGTCGACAGGGCCCGGGCTGAACGGGCGGGGACTTGTGGTGTCACAGGTCGGTGACTTGAGTGGACGGCGCGGCCGCCGACGAGCCGGGGCCACGGGAGCGACCGGGCTCTGAGGAAGCACGAGGCCGGCCGGACTCCAAGCCTGTGGCTCCGGCTCCGGTGCTGGAGCCAGTTCTGGGCTCCAGAGAGAGGCGGGCGGCGGAGGGCGCCGGAGGCGACGCCGGGCCCCACTCCCGCGCGGCGGGCGAGCCGCCGGCCCTGCCCGGGCCGCCTCCGTCTCCCCCGCTGTCCCCGGGTCTCCCCACGCCGAGGGGCCGGTACGCGGCATACCTCGCGGCGGATGCGAGCCAAACCCGGGCCTTCTCCCGCACGGCACAGCCCCGGGCTCCAGCGGCCCCGCGGCCGCAGCGGCAGCGACAGGAAGCGCCCGCCCGGGAGGCGGCGCGCGCCGGGCACGTGACTCCGCGATCGGGCGCCTCGCAGCGCGCATGTGCGGGGCCGGGCGGGCGGGCGGGGCGCTCCGACAGGCGACCCAGGGGCGGGGCCGCCAGCGCGCAGGCGCCGTCGCGCAGGTAGCGCGAGCCGGGGCTTGCCTGCTTGCCGCCGCGCTCGTGGGTGTCCTCGGCGTCTCAGGGACTGGGAAGCGGGACTCGCCGTCGTTTTCCTGACCCAGCACCGGAGGGGACCCCTTGACAGTCCGTTGAAAGCTTCAGATAAGACGCGCAGTGCTGGCCAGGCGCCTGAAATTCCACGGCTTCGAGAGGCCGAGGCGGGTAGATCTCTGGAGGCCAGGAGTTCGAGATCAGCCTGGAGCCTCACACCAAAAAACCTTTTTTTCTTTAAATCAGCCGGGCGTAGTGGCGCGCCTGTAGTCCCCGCTACTCGGGAGGCTGAGGCGGGAGGATGGCTTGAGCCCAGGAGTTCGAGGCTGCTGTGATCGCCACTGCATTCCAGCCTGGAGGACAGAACAAGACCCTGTGTCTGTCTTAAAAATAAATAAATAAGCCGGACTCGGTGGCTCAGCCTGTAATCCCGCGCCGTTGGGAGGCTGAGGTGAGCGGATTGCCTGAGCCCGCAGGTTCGAGACCCGCCTGGGCAGCGAAACCTCATCTCTACAATAAATCAAAAAATCAGCCGGGTGTGGTAGCGCGCACCTGTAATTCCGGCTACTCGGAAGGCTGAGGCGGAAGGATCGCCGGAGCCCAGCAGGTCGAGGCTGCGGTGGCCAGGAGTGGACACTGCACTCCAGTCTGGGTGACAGAGTGAGACTCCAACTCAAAAAAAATTAAAAAAAAAATCTACCTTTCTTAATTCTTAATTGTTTAGGTAAATTCTTTTTACCAACCCACGACTCTGGCTATGCCTAGCCTGCCACCACACACGGCATCTCCTAAACTTTTAAATTATGTTTTGTAGTTATTGCTTTCAAAGATCTGTTTCCTTGGACAAAGAGCTTTTCCATCTCCTTGTTGCTTTTGGGTGATTTCCCAGAGAAGAGACCAACTTTACCATTTTTTAATTGAGGTTTCACTTCTAATATTTCTTGTTCCTTTCAAATTATTATTTGTTATTTGTATTTACTTATTATTATTTTTTGTTGTTGTTGTTAGTCAGAGTCTCACTCCGTCACCCAGGCTGGAGGGTAGTGGCACGATCATGGCCACCACAGCCTCGACTTGCTGGGCTCAGGCCATCCTTTCACCTCAGCCTCCGAATAACTGAGACTACAGGCACACGCCACCATGCCTAGCTAATTTATTTTTTGTAGACACAAGGTCATGCTATGTTGCCCAGGCTGGTCTCGAACTCCTGGGCTGAAGTCATCCTCTTGCCTAGGCCTCCCAAGTGCTAGGATTACAGGCGTGAGCCACTGTGCCCTGCCCCTTTCAAATTAAAGACTTTTTATAATGAAATATTTAAGAAACAGAGATATGCAATATTTCACATTTACTAGAGTATAAGCACCAAAAAGGCAGACATTTTTGTTCAATAAGGTAGGGCCAGTCTAAAGCAGCACATGGTACCTAGTAGGCTCTTGATAGTTCCTTTTTTGTGTGAACTGCCAACTAAACCACATAGGCAGCTATTACAAGTTTAAGAAAAAACCCTATGACACAACTGAAGCCACTTGTATACCTCCCATATGGCAATACTTCCCTTTCCCAAAGAAGTACCCATTATCCTGAATTTGGTGCTTATTTTTCCTGAGCATTTCTATTTCTACTATGTACATGTCTAAATGTCCTTAAGCAATACATAATTTTTTTTCTTCCGCAAGCTTATAAACATTATATCTTCAGTAAACTGCTAACTTATTCCAATTTTTTCCTACTCAACCCTATGTGATGTAAGCGTCATCCACATTCTTATGTATAGTCAGTTGATTTTCATTTCTGTATGCTTGCCATTATGAACATTCTTGTATGGTGTACATATGTGAATCCCCCTAGGGCATACACCTAGGGATGGAATTGCTGACTCATAGACTTTCTTGAATTCTCTAGGCTAAATATTACCAAAGTATCTCCAAAATAGTCATTCTACTCCCATCAGCATGGTTCTTGAGTTCCTCTTGTTCTGTATCATCAAAGCTTTGCTGGCATAAAATGGTTTGCATGCCTCTTGTTCTGTTTCCATTTCGTTGGTCATTTGTTTCTTCTTCTGTGATTTACCCTTTTCCTTTTCCTTATTTTTATTTATTTATTTTTTGAGTCGGAGTCTCACTCTGTCGCCC
>NW_007253799.1:16668-47434 GCF_000164805.1 Carlito syrichta
CTCACCTCAGCCTCCCAAAGGCATGGGATTACAGGCTGAGCCACCGAGCCCGGCTCCTTTTCCTTATTAATTGCAGAAGTCTTTAAAATAGTCTAATACTAGCTGGGTGCGGTGGCTCACACCTGTAATCCTAGGACTTTGGGAGGTGGAGGTGAGAGGATTGCCTGAGCCTAGGATTCGCGACCAGCCTGGGCAACTTGGCGAGACCTTGTCTCTCTAGTAAATCTAAAAAAAAAAGTAGCTGGGTATGGTGGTGTGTGCCTGTAGTTCCAGCTACTTGGAAGGCTGAAGTGGAAGGATCACCTGAGCCTAGCAGGTCGAGGCTGCAGTGGCCATGAGCATGCCACTGCACTTCAGTCTGGGTGACAGTGAGACTCTGATTCAAAAAAAAATTCTGATATTGAGACTCAGCCCATTATATGCAGTTATAAATATATATATAAAGCCAGGCATGGTAGCTCAAGTCTGTAATCCCAGCACTTTGGGAGGCCGAGGTGAGAGGATTCCCTGAGCTCAGGTTTGAGACCAGCCTGGACAACTTGGTGAGACCTCGTCTCTAAAACAAATAAAAAAAAATAAGCAGGGTGTGGTAGCGCATGCCTGTAGTTCCAGCTACTTGGAAGGCAGCAGTGGAAGGATCGCCTGATCCCAGGTCAGTGCTGCAGTGCTGCTCCAGCCTGGGCAACAGAGTGAGACTCTGACTCAAAAAATAAAATAAAATAAACATACATATGAATACATATATAATTTTTTTGCTTTGAGAATTACTTGCAGATATTAAAAAATTTCACTCATATTTCATTGTGAATCTGTTAAGGACAAGAGCATTCTATAAAATCACTAATTTATCACCCTCACAAAATTTAACACCTACGTAATACTATTATCTAATATGAATGTTGTTTGTGAGGTTTATTTGTTTTTGTTGAGTCGGAGTCTCACTCTGTCGCCCAGACTGGAGTGCAGTGGCCACTCCCGGCCACCGCAGCCTCGACCTGCTGGGCTCTGGCGATCCTTCCGCCTCAGCATTCTAATAGTCAGAACTACATGAGCACGCTGCCACGCCCAGCTAATTTTTGACTTATTGTAGAGATGAGGTCTCACCAAGTTGCCCTGGTGGTTCTTGAACCCGCAGCCTCAGGCAGTCCACTCGTCCCGGCCTCCCAAAGTGCTGGGATGACAGTCTGAGCCACCAAGCCCAACCAAGGGTTATTTTTTTATTAGTATTCTAAATGGAGCAGTTGCTTTGCAGAGTATTTCTCCCTATTTTAGAATTATTGTAGAATCTTCTCATCCATAGACTTAGGCCAAATATTTCTGACAGGACTATTACATAGGTGAGGTTGTTTTTCCCAGTACCTCATATGAGACTTTAGATTTCCACTTGCCCTGTTATTGGTTTCCATACAAATATTAACATTAACTTGCAAAGCCATACAAGAAACCCTGCTGAGACTCTGAATTAGAATTTATTTGTATCCAGAGATCGACTGCATCTTTCTTAGATTATTCCTAGTTACTTTATATCTTCTGTGCTTTATAAATATTCTGCAGAGATTTGTTTTTATGATAAATTTTTGTAAAAATTACATTTTCTAGTTATTTGTTGCTAGAGATTCCTTAGCACTGATACTATTTTTAGCAGTTTCCTTTTATAAAGTAAATTTTGTTTTACATTGTTCAAAACTTAAAAGATACAAAATGAAAGTCCTATTCTAACCCCTGGCCATGGCCATCTGGCCAATGAATTTCTTTTTTTTGAGTTGGAGTCTCATTCTGTCGCCCAGCCTGGAATGAAGTGGCATGCTCATGGCCACTGCAACCTCGACCTGCTAGGCTCTGGCGATTCTTCCGCCTCAGCCTTCCAAGTAGCCCAAACTACAGGTGTGTGCTACCACACTTGGCTAATTTTTGATTTATTGTAGAACAAGGTCTCACCCTCACCAACTAGCCTGGGCTGGTCTCCAACCCATAAGCTCAGGTAATTCACTTGCCTTGGCCTCCCAAAGTGCTGGGATTATAGGCTGATCCTCCAAGCCCGGCCATGAATTTCTTACATATGGTCCCAGACCCAGAAGTATTTTATATAAAGTATATATATTGTGTGTGTGTGTGTGTGTGTGTACATACATACATGTATAATGCTACCATTAAAAAATGGCAGAACTAGTAAGAGAAATAAAAGTCAGAGGGAGGGCCTATGATAGCAAGGATTTTATAATCTGATATTTGTAACGACTAAAGTGAAATACATTCCCAAACACTCGGAAAAAGCAAATTATTTAATAGAAAACTGCAAATTACGTGATAGCCGTTTCCATCCAATATACTTTGCTACAATCATTCCATGTGCTTAAAAAGAAATCAGCCTCTTTAAAAACAGCAGACCGCCATCCTCCCACGTGGCGCTGCTTCACTCTTCTTTCAGCGCGAACAGCACATCATCTTGGCTGACGTTGAGCCGCACACGCAGCAGCAGGTCGTTCCTGCTGGGCTCCACGAGCAGGAGGCGGCAGGAGCCCAGCTGAGAACACACAGCCATGGTCTCTGACATGGTGGGGTACGGCAGCCCCTCCATTCTGCACAGCGCCACATGTTGACTGTATATCTGACACAAGAAGCAAACCAAAGGTTATGAGGAAAGGCAGTCCGGGCTGACTTTCCCAGGTCAATCACTTATTTCTTCTTTTGGGAAAAGCAGATGCATGGTGCCCAGGACACCAAGTACCCCAGAGGCATCCACGGGACGGGCGCCCCAGTGGTGCACAAATGCAGAGGCAGAAGGAAACACTAGCCCTGAAATCAGAAAACAGCAGGTCTGGAGCCTGGTTCTACCACTTACCTAAATATGCAACTCAGGGCAAGTGACTGCACTCTTTTATCTATGAAATGTACTGCACATCTCTCATGAGTTGAAATATGAATAAAGAAATAAAAGAAGACTAGAGGAGAACAGGAAACAGATTTCCATCCCAGAGCTCCCTACTGGGCCGGGCAAGTCTTAGCATTTCCGGTCACTCTCCATTCTAAATATTTATGTATCTACCCTGCCCACGTCGCCCTCCTTCCCTCACGGATGGCAGCTTGTCAAAAGCACAGATATTAACCAACTCAGCTTGGCGTTCATGGCACCCATCACAGTGAATGGTACGTTGTAGATGCTCGGGAAATGCTTACAAAATAAAAATGAAACTCGATCTGGAAAACAGTGATCTCAGTCAAAATATGACTAGTAACTGAACTAAATTTTTTTTTTTTTTTTTTGAGTTGGAGTCTCACTCTGTCGCCCAGACTGGAGTGCAGTGGCCGCTTCCGGCCACCACCGCCTCGACCTGCTGGGCTCTGGTGATCCTTCCGCCTCAGCCTTCCAAGTAGCCGGAATTACAGGCATGTGCTACCACGCCCGGCTGATTTTTTGATTTATTGTAGAGATGAGGTGTCGCTGCCCAGGCGGGTCTCGAACCCATGGGCTCAGGCAATCCATTCACCTCAGCCTCCCAAAGGCGCGGGATTACAGGCTGAGCCACCGAGCCCGGTTGAACTAAATTTTTATAACAGAATTTATGACCAATCCATTAAAGAAGTAGCTGAAAGGCAAATGTTCCCCTGACTTCTCTATTTTAGTTAAATAACAGTGTCTGAAACATACACAGTCTCGGGTATACACAAACACCTTTAACAATTCACCTTCTAAGGCTGCCAATCACTTAGGGCACCAGTGTTAAGTAAATTATTAAGGCACGAGCCTTAATGGTTCCTTTTACTTGATCTAATCAAACTATGTTCAAATAGTGTTCATATTGATCTGTGATTTGTTTTCAAGCGTGGTCTTGTTCTGAAAGCTTTGCCCCCACTACAACATAAGCTGTAACTGGCAGTAATTTTGTCTTGTTCATCTCACTCCTTAAACAGTGTCTGGCACATAGTAGGCCTTCAATGTAACACAGAAACCAGTTGCTAAAAGTCTCTCCTCATGCAATTCAATCAAATGTCACATAAAAATAGGTGTCGGTCTGCTATTCTTTCACATAGCCAGCAAAAAAGAAAGACAAACTGCTATGCACTCATTGAAACTGTCACTTTTTTTTTTTTTTTTTTGAGTTGGAGTCTCACTCAGTCGCCCAGACTGGAGTGCAGTGGTGACTCCCGGCCACCGCAGCCTCGACCTGCTGGGTTCCGGCAATCCTTCCACCTCAGCCTTCCAAGCAGCTGGAACTACAGGCGCACGCTACCACACCCGGCTAATTTTTTTTTTAAATGTAGAGATGAGGTCTCGCTAAGGTGCCCAGGCGGGTTGCGAACCCGCGGGCTCAGGCAATCCACTCACCTCAGCCACCCAAGGCACGGGATTACAGGCTGAGCCACTGGGCCCGGCACATATTTTAAAAGCCCAAGATCAAAATCTAGAAGGTTTTGAAAAAGAGGAGATCACCTGTTGAAATGTTGCTTCCTCCAGTCCTGACCGATGGAATTCTGCAAGGATGGCTCTCAGGAAGCCCTGTTCCAGAACGGAGGAATTTCTGAAAGGAAACGAGAAGATATGAGTTCTTATAAGTGGCTGTACCACCAGCCCAGAAGAAAACCAAACAAAGGTTTTCTGTGTTTTTAGAAAAGAAGACAGAAAAAAATTGGGAAGTACTTTCTCCTATATTATGTGGCAAGGTTCTCTCCTCACCCCCAAAGTCTTAAACAGATAGAGAACATGCCACTGTGGAAGTCAGGGAACATAGCAACTATACCTGGAAATATACTGGTACCTCAAAAATATCCGTGCCCTCATTTAATGACCTGAGTGCATCATTCAGTGTGAGAGGACTACTTCTTTCTTCTAGTTCCCATGTACTTTCCTCCCTAAACTCCTAAGTATAGCTCAGTAAGTGGCAAGTATTCTCTAGGTTTATATTTCACCTCCCTGAGTAGACAATGCCCCTAAGAAAAAGAAACCTTGTCTTTAGTAAATGTAGGCTGAATAAGTAAAAGCTTAGAAAGGGAAATGTTAGCCGGACTCAGTGGCTCAGCCTGTAATCCCGCACCTTTGGGAGGCTGAGGTGAGTGGACTGCCTGAGCCCGCGGGTTCGAGACCCGCCTGGGCAACTTGGCAAGACCTCATCTCTACAGTAAATCAAAAATTTGCTGGGCGTGGTAGCACATGCCTGTAGTTCCAGCTACTCGGAAGGCAGAGGCAGAAGGATCGCTGGAGCCCAGCAGGTCGAGGCTGTGGTGGCCGGCAGAGTGAGACTCCAACTCAAAAAAAAGAAAGGGAAATGTCTCTACAACCTTCTGGGAGGGTTCATGAAGTAGAGCATCTTACTTGATGGCCATGACGTATGATGATGAAAACATCTCATCCACAGCTTTCATCAAGTGGGCTACGGTGACCAGGCCAGAGGAGTTGGGCTTCTGGTGCGAGAACTCACAGATCTCTGTGGCACGCCTACAAATGTCCAGGCAACGTCGTGCATCTCCAGAGAGGGCTGCTACCTACAAGAGGGAATATTTTATTTCTGAGGCTACCTCACCCCAAAAGAACCCACAGATTCTGTGTTCAGCTAAAACGGAAAAGTAGTGCTGGCAATGGCCTTTAGCCTAAAGTTAAGTGCTCAGCCCCAAAAGGGAAACTGGAGGCAGCATAGGAATAAGTTATTATATTATGCATGGGACTCTAATCCCCTAGTTTAAATCTTTGTCTTGGTTTTACGTATAACTCCACAATGGAAAAGGCAGAAATTCTCAGCTTTATTATACAGGAAATTAAGTCTAAAAAAAAGAGATCTTGGCCCAAGATCATTACTGAAGCCTTTAGAAACACAAGGGCTCTGTTCTCTATATGGAGAGAGAAGTATGCCCCCAGAAGCAGCCAGCCAAGGTCAAGAGGCTGAGGTGGAGCATTATCTGGAGGCAAAGTCATAGCCAGGCCTCCCTTACAGCATATGAATTTTGAGGACTGCCTGGTAAATGGCTAAGAGAACCAGAATCAAGAATGGGGAAGGGAAGGACACCGCAAAGCTGGAAGACCCAGAGCAATCTGTGGTTAGATGAATCAGACCAACCACAAGGCCAGAGGCCCTGCTGCTATCCCTTCTTCCCCATGAGTATACAGGCTGAGGGGCTCCTGGGCCCCTCTCAGGAAATCCTTAGACTCCCTGTGGATTGCAAGGATGACTTAGGTTCTGTTTTTCCAGTATTTGCCAGCAATCTCGACCATTCACCTGACTGCCACTCATGTCCTGCTTGGCAATATCCCTGAAGCAATCACTTCCTTCCAAAATTCATGGTACATTAAGTTTCAAAAAGCAAATGGTGTAGGGATATATACACAACACACCAAGACATTAAAAGTAGTCATCTCTGAGAAGGAGGATTATAGATGACATTAAATGTATTCAAATTCAAGACATTCAAGACAAAAAAATCACTTTAAGTAGCCTAAGACAGAAACATGAATACCAGCATCTATTTTTGTCCTCTACTCTTCTACATCGAGATAGTAAGGAAGTCCTGTAGACATTCCTGCCTCATCACCTCTCTTCCCCTCTTACCACTGAGCAGCCTGGTGAGACAGTGCCTAGCAGTGGTGAACAGTATGGACTCAAGAGCTACCACAGAGGACCAAGGACAAAGTGAAAGGGAATCCGAAGGTGAGAAAACACCCATGCCTGAATGAAACGTAATTGTACACCTAACCCTTAACTGTACTCCACAAAACCATAATAAAAAATACTGATTAATAAAAAAAAAAAAAATAAAGTCCAATTTGTCAGTTTAAAAAAAAAAAGAAAATACCCAGCCAGACTCGGTGGCTCAGCCTGTAATCCTGCGCTTTTGGGAGGCTGAGGTGAGTGGATTGCCTGAGCCCACGGGTTCGAGACCCGCCTGGGCAACTTGGCGAGACTTCATCTCTACAATACAATAAATCAAAATTAGCTGGGCGTGGTAGCACGCACCTGTAGTTCTAGCTACTTGGAAGGCTGAGACGGAAGGATCGCCAGGGCCCAGCAGGTCGAGGCTGTGGTGGCCAGGAATCGCCACTGCACTCCAGTCTGGGTGACAGTGAGACTCCAACTCCAACTCCAAAAAAAAAAAAAAAAAGAAAATACCCAAGTCTTACCCTGAGGGCATCCATGACCTTGGTGAACCTACACATCATTTCTTTCTGACTGAGGCTGGAGCAAGGCTAATGCCCACTCAACATGGAATCCAATAGGAGTCCCCACATGAACTTGGAAGTCAACCTCTAGGAGGGTAAATGAGACCCTTCACACAGACGGGATGGCAGAAAGAACAGCCTGTTTTGACTTTGGTGCCTGTGGAAGATTAGAGCAAAGATGTGAGGTTAAAAAAAAAAAAAAGCCCTGAGTTTCTGCAACCTCAAACCCTCACATGGATTTGTAGCCCAAATTTATGTTGTCTCTCCTAGAATGCTCAAGTAGATAATTTTATTTAAAAAATGGTTAACAGTTGGTAGTGCCTCAAAGTAACTGACAGAAGTAAAAACAAATTCTAAATAAACTCAACTTCAATGCAGGCCCCAATTAATTCTGAAATAAAGGAACATGCTGGTTTCTGTGCATATAGTAAAACTAAAATAATCAAGACACAAAAATAAGAAAAGAAAGCCATACATGCATGGGAACCAGCAGAAGCAGACCTTCAAAGACTTCAGTTATCATAACTATAAGATATAAAATATAAAATAGATATGCTTCTTTATATGTAAAGAAGTACAAAAGGAGGTTGAAATTATGGTCAAGTGATTTGGGTAAAAACAGCATCCAAATTTGATGCCTTTTGAACCCTCATTAAAAAAAAACAAGAGAGCCGGGCTCAGTGGCTCAGCCTGTAATCCCGCGCCTTTGGGAGGCTGAGGTGAGTGGATTGCCTGAGCCCGCGGGTTCGAGATCCGCCTGGGCAGCGAGACCTCATCTCTACAATAAATCAAAATATCAGCCGGGCGTGGTAGCGCATGCCTGTAATTCCGGTTACTTGGAAGGCTCACCGGAGCCCAGCAGGTCGAGGCTGTGGTGGCCGGGAGCGGCCACTGCACTCCAGTCTGGGCGACAGAGTGAGACTCCAACTCAAAAAACAAAAAAACAAAAAACAAGAACCAGCCAGGCTCGGTGACTCAGCCTGTAACCCCAGCACTTTGGGAGGCCGAGGTGAGTGAAATGCCTCAAGACCCACCCAGGCATCTTGGCAAGACCTCGTCTCTACAATAAGTTAAAAAAAAAAAAAAAAATTAGTCGGGTGAGGTAGCACATGCCTGCAGTTCCAGCTATTTGAAAGGCTGAGGCGGAAGGATCACCAGAACCCAGCAAGTCGAGGCTGCAGTGACTGGGAGCGTGCCATTGCACTCCAGTCTGGCGACAGAGTGAGATTCCAACTCAACAAAACCCAAAAAACAAAAAAGAACCAGGCCAGCCATGGTGGCTCATGTTTGTAACCCAGCCCTTTGGGAGGTTGAGGTGGGAGGATCACTTGAGGCCAGGAATTCGAGGCTGCAGTGAGTTGTGATCATGCTACCGCATTCCAGCCTGGGCTGGCAGAGCAAGGCTCTTGTCTCTCAAAACAAAACAAAAACAAAAAGACCTAAAAAGAGCCAGGCTGGGTGGCTGAGCCTGTAATCCCGCGCCTTTGGGAGGCTGAGGTGAGTGGATTGCCTGAGCCTGCGGGTTGGAGACCCGCCTGGGCAGCAGAGACCTCATCTCTACAATAAATCAAAAAATCAGCCGGGCGTGGTAGCGCATGCCTGTAATTCCGGCTGCTTGGAAGGCTGAGGCAGAAGGATCGCTGGAGCCCAGCAGAAGAGACTACGGTGGCCGGGAGTAGCCACTGCTCTCCAGTCTGGGCGACAGAGTGAGACTCCAACTCAAAAAAAAAAAAAAGACCTAAAAAGGAAGGGAAGCAACAGGAGAAGAGTAACAACAACACAATTCTGCAAGTTGGAAAGAGGTGGAAGAGTAGTGGCTGACTTAAGTCAACTGGAGAAAGCCAAATCCTAAGCAAGTAGTGAGGAATCAAAGAACAAATCTAGCCAGGTGCAGTGGCTCATGCCTGTAATCCCAGCAATTTTGGAGGTCCAAGCAGAAGGCTTGCTTGAACCCAGGAGTTCGAGAACAGTCTAGGCAACCTTCTCTCTACAAAAAATTAAAAAATTAGCCGGGAATGGTGGTGTGCGCCTATAGTCCCAGCTATTCAGGTGGCTGAGGCAGAAGGATAGCCTAAGCCCAGGAGGTCAAGGCTGCAGTGAGTTGTGATCGTGCCACTGCAACCTGACTCAAAAAAGAAAAGAATAAGTTACATTAAAAATCTTCAAAGATGCCTAGGAGTTGGTGCTGAAACTGGAGGTTAAGGAGAATGTTTGACAAAAATAAGCAAGTTAAGGTTGAAAGTTAAGAAAAGTTGAGAAAGTTAAACTATTTTAAGATGCCTTAGATCAAGAATCAACAAACTGGCCCACCATCTGATTTTATAAATAAAGTTTCACTGGAACACAGCTAAGCTCATCCACTTATATACTGCCTATGGCTACTTTCAAGATACAAAGGCAAAGTTGAGCAGTTGTGACAGAGATCTTTATGGCCCATTCTGGTCTGTTGTTCCTAAAACATTTACTACCCAGCCCTTCACAGAGAAAGTTTTCTGGCCTTTGCCTTAGATCCTTTCCTTATTTCATACTGCTGGATGGAACAACTGGGCCACTGAGGTAGGTTCTGTAAGAAAATGTTGGGCCTTAGTAATTTGTACGATTTTCCATAAAACTCCTGGCCCGGGATGGGGGGGGAGGAGGAGGAGGAGGAGGTGGGCTCCCAATCCGGTTCCATCCGGTTCTCCCACCGCCCCCGCTGCAGGTCTCAGCAGCTCCTCCGGCGGCGGGAGGAGTGGTAGCGGTTGGGTCCGTGCCACTGCCTGCAGGCACCGGGTACGCGCCCTGCCCGCCGCCAAGATGCCCAAGAGGAAGGTCAGCTCCGCCGAGGGGGGCGGCGAAGGAGGAGCCCAAGAGGAGATCGGCTCGGTTGTCCGCGCGGTTGTCGGCTAAACCTGCTCCTGCAAAAGTGGAAGCAAAGCCAAAAAAGGCGGCGGGAAAGGATGAATCTTCAGACAAAAAAGTGCAAGCAAAAGGGAAAAGGGGAGCGAAGGGAAAGCAGACTGAAGTGGCTAACCAAGAAACTAAAGAAGAGTTACAAAATAAATAAATAAATAAATAAAAGAAGAGTCACCTGCAGAAAATGGAGAAACTAAAACCGAGAAGAATCCAGTCTCTGATGAAACAGGAGAGAAAGAAGCCAAGCCTGAATAATATCATATCCCATGTCTTATCAGTAGTCCCTGTCTCCCTTCTTGTACAATCCAGAGGAATATTTTTATCAACTATTTTGTAAATGTAAGTTTTTTAGTAGCTCTAGAAACATTTTTTTTTTTTTGAGTTGGAGTCTCTCTGTTGCCCAGACTGGAGTGCAGTGGCTGCTCTCAGCCACCACAGCCTCGACCTGCTGGGCTCTGGCAATCCTTCCGCCTCAGCCTTCCAAGTAGCCGGAATTACAGGCATGCACTACCACGCCCGGCTGATTTTTTGATTTATTGTAGAGATGAAGTCTCGCTGCCCAGACGAGTCTCGAACCCCCAGGCTCAGGCAATCCACTCACCTCAGCCTCCCAAAGGTGCGGGATTACAGGCTGAGCCACTGAGCCCATCTTAGAAACATTTTTAAGGAGGGTGAAGGGTGCAGGAAGCGACCAGTGGGGCGGCTCCCAGAATGGCACCGAGCATGGTGAGGACATACCAAACAAAGGCCCTAGGTCCCGGCTTCTGGGTGCACAATTCCTCCTACCCGCAAAGTTCAAACCTGCAAGCCTCCAATCCTTAGCCAGCTTTGTTAGGCGTCCAGTAGGAGTATAACACGGCGTTTTGTCTCCACCCTGCTCCCATGCCGCTCCTCCAATAAGAACCTAGCACAGCCCCTTCCGGCCCCTGTCAGGCTAGTAAATACAGCCCTCTCCCTGTATATCTCTCTCTCTGGGTCTCTCTCTTTGTCGCTCTCTCCCTGTCTCTCTCCCACTTCCTTTCTCTTTCTTTCTCTCTCTCTCTCCCCCCCCCAAAGAACCTTTCCCTTTTTCCCTTGTAACCGCCGCTTTAATAAATCTCTTGGTCTTAAACGGATGATGAGGAGTCGTTACTGGCGCTGAACTTCTTTCAGAGGGATCCACCTCATACTATTTTTTAAGTGCAAATGCTTTTTTTAAAGAGATATCATTCGCTGGTTTATTTTTTGGTACAACCAGAAAATAGTGTGGGATATTGAATTACAGGAGGCTTCGACTGTCTTGAGTATCAGCTTAACATTCCATAGATGGGGGGGTTAGTTTTTATATCCTATAATGCAAAGTATACTAAGTGGCAATATGGCTCACAGTCCTGCATTTAATGTCTTGAACATTTAAAATTACTTGTGTTCCCATGTTGTTTTTTAGTAGAATTGTTTCCTAAAGAAAACCACTCCTTGATCATGGCTCTCCCTGTCAGAATTGTGTGCCCTCTGTAATATCTTTGGTTGTGGTAGTCTTGTTTTCCTGATAACTTTGTTAATGTGTTGTGAAAGATTGAAAAATTGAGTATGTTGTGTATATGGTAAATTGTGAATTGGTGGGATGTATGTAACAGCTTATCAACATTTGAAGATACTGGTACTTGATATCCTCTTAAGGAAAATTTGCCTCCAAATTTTAAGCTGGAAAGTAACTGGAATAGCTTTTTAAAAATAACAATATGTGGCTTTTTCAATTTTCGGTACATATGTTAAGAACTGTGTACAAATTGAAATGTCTGTGTACTGATCCTTAACACAACCAATAAACTCAATTATGAAAGAAAAAAAAAAAAAACTCTTGGCCCTAGAGCTTATCCCTCTCCTACCAAGACAGTAGATCACAGATTTATTAAAAAGTCTCTGGACCTAGGGACACTAGGCATTATTGCGGGAGAGGAGGTAGCCCTCACCAAAAATAGATAATTACTGTATGCATGCTGAAACGGAAGACCCCAACCCACCTTGACACCAGCCCACTTCCTTCATTCCCAGAACACTGCCCTCCGAGCAGGACATGGGAAGCCTGCTCTGAGAAATTTGACTATCTCAATGGGAAAGGACAGATACTGGCCCAATCAGATTATCCCACAGTGACGCTCTCAGAGAACAAGCTCCACTCATGTACACAGAGCCCCCAGTCAGCAATTTAACCACTACTCTTATGCCTGAGTGGGTCATCAGAACATCTAAGGAAGTCTTTAACAACTCAAGATAGAGGCCAAACTAACTGACAAAAGCACCTTGGAGGAAAAAGGGAGGTGACAACCTCAAATAAATAGGATGGCATTAAAAAAGGATGATTCAGAAAGAAAGAACACTATGCATGACAGCAAAGTAGAAAACTCTATCCTTAGACGGGGTAGATGGTAACTCTGAGGCTCTTTCTCCTGGAAAACAAAGCTTAGAGACAGGCATCATACCGAGTTCACCTTCAACTCAAATACTTAGTACAGTACCCAGCCACTAGCAGGGTTATAGCTATTTATGGTTCAGATTATTTCAGGTAAGAGGAAACCAGAAATACATTTACAATTCTTTTAAGTGCTGAAATACTTGTGGATGCTTGGCTTTTCTTTCTTTCCGCTAGAGGCAGACACTTAACCCACGTTGCTGCTCAGCAGCCTCAGAGACTGGCCTGGGAGAGCCCCAGATGGCATTGTCCTAGTAACTTGGAGGAAGTAGGTAGCCAATACCACATACCTATCCTTGACTGTGTGCCCTGCTAGGAATGTTACAGCCATGATCTAATTTAATTCTCACAGTGACCCTATTAGGTAATTATTATTACTTCCATCTTTTAGAGAAGAAAATTGAGGCTCAGAAGGTTTTGAAGTAACTTTCCTATAACCTTCCACATGCTTACTAGGTGTTAGAGCAAGAATTCAAACCAGGTTTGTGTAACTGACTATATTGTCCCTTTCACTGCACAAAACTGCTTTTTCAATTAATATTAGTTTATATATAAGCCCACAATACTCACAGCCTTCTGATTAATCATACAATAAGATGGTTTAAAAAAATTTTCAGAGCTTTGTTTCTCTTCTTTGGTATTCATTCTTACAGGGCTTCCTAAATTTTTCTTCATCCTCACAGAACCCAGTACAGGACCTCACACCCAACAGGCTTTCTGCAAAGACTTGCTGATTGGTTTGAAGGTGCAGCCAGGAGTTCCCTAAAGGTGCTTACCTTCCTGGCTACCAACTGGATGGCATCATCTTCAAAGGCCTTTAAACGTTTGAGTCGGGACCCCAGGATCAGCTGCAGCTGGCTGTGAGTGTAGGGCTGGAAGGACATCCTGGTAAGACCCTGAGAAGCCAAAATTACAGAGAAAGAAGTCCATTGGTCATCCAGTTGGAAAGTCACGCTGGGTTCCCAAACTAAATTCCCAAGTACCATGTAACAATTTACACATTTAGTTCCAGAACCACCACTGCTTTCAGCCACTGTCTTTATTGACAATGGCCAGCGGTATCCTGTAGGGCAATAGTTCTCAAACTATTTTTTCATTTCATTAAAGAACCTTTTATGGCCTGGCTTGGTGGCTCAGCCTATAATCTCAGCACTTAGGGGGGCGGAGGTGAATGGATTGCCTGAGCCCGTGGCAACTTGGCAAGACCTCATCTCTACAATAAAAAAATCAAAAACTAGCCGGGCATGGTAGCACACACTTGTAGTTCTAGCTACTTGAAAGGCTGAGGGGGAAGGATTGCCTGAGTCCAGCAGGTCGACGCTGGGGTGGCTGCAAGTGTGCCACTGCACTCCAGCGTGGGTGATGGAATGAGACTCCAATTCAAAAAACAAAACAAAAGAACCTTTTATCCTGTCAGAATCACTTAGAAGTAGGTAGATTAGAGCAGAGGTGCTCTAATTAAAGTAGGTGGGAAGATCTTAGGATCTATGCTATGCATTATCACAGCTTTTCACAATTTGATGTACTTTCTGCTGAACGGCAAGGTCAGTGAGGACAGGCACCACATCCACCTGGTTCACTGATTTACTCCAAGCACCTAACACTGCTTGGTGAGTTGTAAGTGCTTAAACATCTTTAAAAATAATTAAACCTCCAGGACCTGTTGCAGCTTAAAAGTGCGCATGGAACAAAACACCAAGAAGGTATGATGTTAACAGAAAATCATGCAATGGTGATATATTTCATTCCAACATAGAAGCTATAATCATTTCAGAAATCACATTTCTTTTTTTGATTTTCAAAAAAGTGATTTTTATTAGTCCCTGTATATAGCTGATAGCATCTCTCTGGAGCACAATTGCGTAAATGTACTTATATATCAAAATGTCAATAACTATAAATAGCCCAACCACTTACAGAAGAAGAATCTTTAACTCACAATTGCAGTAAAGAGAAAAATCCAGAAATAATCTTAACCCTAAATACCTGACATACATATTAAGAAAATCTATAAGCATTTCTGAGAGACGTTAAAAAAGACTGAGCTATGAAAAGCCAGTTTAATGGAAAGAGAAATCACATTTCTTAATTTTCCCATTCTATACTTTAGTTTTCTGTTTTCTTTCTGCAAAATTCCTTGGCCCAACTTATGAATCTGTAAGCACAGCATGAGAACTTCCCTAGGACAGAACTGCCCTACCAGTCGGCTTGACACTCGGTTCATCATGATTCGCTCTGGCAGGTCCATTGTGTTGGCAATGGTCAGGACCACAAGCCAGGCCTCCTTGTGAGTGGGCCAGTCAAAGAGATTGTACATTACATCTTGTTTGTGAGTCCACAGAAGGTCAAGCTGCCAAGGAAAGCAGAGGAAGGCAGGGTCAAACAGAGCCAGGGCTTCAGAATGAAGACATAATCATGGTTTCAGCTGCATGCATTTCCCAGGTCACAGCACCGCAACAACAAGGCAGTTGACTGACACATGCCTCACCACTAGAGAATGGGCTCAGATGAACAGAGAAGGGAGCCCGGACTTCCCTCCCACACAGTACTTGCTGCTAAAACATAAGTTAAGTACTGTCCCGCTTCTTCTCCAGTCCTGTGGGCACCTCACCTCATCCACAAGTAGGACAGTGGCTTCCTGAGAGGACCCTCGGGTGCAAAATCGCTTTGCTAGCAGTTCTGCCGCATGGCTAGCTGTTGCCTTTTGGCCTGTTAGTTTCTGCATTAGAGGAACAACAGTTGAGGTAAACTGTAAGGACTTTATTACACTGGCCTTAAAGCTAAATCTGTAAATGGAAGAAGCTATTTAGTCTAAGGACTTCAGAATCCTGTGCCTTCCACTTAACCCTTAACCTAGACGGACAAGAGAAGGCATCAAAACAGAAGATAGTTTGTGTGTTTGAAATGCACGAGTCAAGGCTGGTCCCAGAAGCCTCCCTAAAATCACTATTACATAATTCTATATCTGGACATTACCTGCTCCGAGATATCAGCCCATGAATGAAAGAGCAAGGCTAACTCTGGCCTGCCACTGACTACTTTTCCATGTTTGCCACACAGCCACCTATGAGCTCATGGTTTTTGCCATGTTGGTTAAGTACTCACTTCCAGGTCCTAGACTTTAACATCCTTGAGGTTAAGAATTCTTCTGTCCTTGCTACCTCTATACAAAGGACAATGCCTAGAGCATCATTAACACAGGAAATAAGCCAGGCATAGTGGCTCACGCCTATAGTCCCAGCACTTTGGTAGGTCAAAGCGAGAGGATTGCTTGAGCCCAGGAGTTTGAGAAAAGCTTAGGCAACATGGCAAGACCTTGTATCTACAAAAAAAATTTAAGAATTAGGCCAGGCATGGTGGCTTAAGTCTGTAATCCTAGCACTTTAGGAGGCAGAGGCAAGAGGATTGCCTGAGCTCAGGGGTTCGAGACCAGCCTGAACAACATGGAAAGACCCCATCTCTAAAATAAATAAAAAATTTAGCCAGCCATGGTGGCACATGCCTGTGGTTCTAGCTACTAGGAAGGCTGAAGTGGAAGGACTGTCTGAGCCCAGTAGGTCAAGGCTGCGGTGGCTATAAGCGTGACACTGCACTCCAGCCTGCGTGACAGAGTGAGACTCAGACTCAAAAAACAGAAAAATTAGCCAAGCATGGTGGCTCACGCCTATAGTCTCAGCTATTCAGAAGGTTGAGGTGGAAGGATCACCTGAGCCCAGTAGGTCAAGGTTGCAGTGAGCAGTGATTGTGCCACTGTGCTCCGGCCTGGGCAACACAGTGAGACCCCAACTCAAAAAATACATAAATAAATATATAAATAAACAAATGAAATACACACAAAATCAAATAAATCTTTCCTTTCTTATGTGCCAATAAGAACTGTGTTTTCCAAAATGCCCAAATAGCTTTGCTTACCTGCAATATTTGCACATAGACTTGGTGGGGCTCTGTCAGCTTCATGCCATTGACCTCAATGAATTGAAAGGGAGGAACATCATTTGCTTGGGCTGCCTGTTGCAGGCAGCGTACCACCTCATGCACAGTGGCAGTCTTTCCTGTCCCAGGGACACCAGAAATGTACATGCACCTGGAGTAAGAAGGGAAAACCCGTGGGCTAGATCAGTGCCAGCCACATCATGCTATCATCAGTTGTGAGTGTGGAAGGTATACTGAGGGAAGGATTACTGAAATGTGGAGGTGGGGCAGTAGGGACCACCCCTGGAGGCTGGTCGGAGTAGGACCTGTTTATATGGAATCATTAATTCCACAAACCATGTTGTATGCAACCCGCCTATCCAAAGAAGGCCAGTCTTATTTTTTCAGGAAGGCAGACTTTTTTCCTACAGAACTCCTTTGGCAGCAAAAGCTGCTTCCGAAGCGTTAGGCTTCACAGCAATGATTTTATCTTTTCTGCTGACACTGGGGAAGGATCAACTGTAACACCTAAGGTGGCATACAACCAGGAGCTGTCTTCCCCAGGCTACCTGCCTGCCTCTGTGACTCACCCTCCAGTATGGTCAAGGAGTTTGCTTTCCACAAAGTTGTAGATGTCTTGGAATTCCTGTTCCCGACAGGGAAGAGACTCAGGCACAGCAGAAACATGCAACCTATAGTTGATGGTAAATGGGGGAAAAGACTTTAGAAGCATTTCACCATCATCTACTCTGTAAAAGATAAAAAAAAAAGATTTGTCTATAGTTTCTACATGAAAACTCAATCTTGCAAATCATGTGGGTGGACTTCGTGCCAAAAGAGATTCAGATTTTGCTTGATTTCTGGCAAGATCTGGACTTCACGTATTTTGAGAAAGCCTCCATATGGTTCCAAAAGGCACTATAACCAAGAGGCACCTTCCTCCCCTGAGAAAACAACAGCAGCAGACTAGGCTCCTCCCAGGGCCTGTTCATGTTGGCTCACCCAGATGCAGTTTGAGAGGTTTCTTTCTGCTCAACACACATATTCATTTTATTCTCTACTTTTATTAGATACACTGGTGGCTGATAACTACCCTCACTGTATGACAGCAGAGGTCCCATTATTCCTGCCTGTCTGCAAGGGCCCTGGAGCAACAGTACCTCAGCCGGGCTTTCTCCAGCACATTGGCTGGTTCCTGGGCAGCCAGGTTTCGGCTACGGATCTGAGGAGTGGCACAACGTGGTGTTCTAGGCTTGGGCTGTATTTAAAACAGAGAGCATAGTTCAGAAGGTAAACATTCAGCAAAACACCATCCAGGACACTGTCACCAATGCAATTCATACTGATATGATAAAAGGAAGAGAGATGGTGAATTCTCCTTAGTTCCTCCCTATATAAAGAACCACGATTCTCCCTCTCGCCTCACATTACACATACACTCTGTTCATAGCCCAAATGTGCTTTTTCTAACTTACATACAGTATTAGAATTTAAAAACAATATCAATCTGAGGAAATAAATAGAGGTATAAATTACATACTCGTAAACGTAAAATATTATCCTGAAAGACAAGAAACTGTTAAGAAACTTGGCTGGTCGTGGTGGCTCACACCTGTAATCCCAGTGCTTTGGGGGGCCAAGGTGGGAGGATCACTTGAGCCCAGGAGTTCAAGACCAGCCTAGGCAATATGGCGAGACCTTGTCTCTACAAAAATAAAAAATAAGCAGGGCATGGTGCTACCCAAGAGGCTGAGTCCAGGAGGTCGAGGCTGTAGTAAGCCATGGAGGCCCAGGAGGTTGAGGCTGTGGTGAGCCATAATCATGTCACTGTACTCCAGCCTGGGCCACAAAGTGAGACCTTGACTCAAAAAAAAAGAAACCCTAACTAGTCAGAAATACAGAAGAGAAGAGGAGGCATAAAATGGGTTTGATTCATTAGATTTTTCTTTAGGTTTATTTGAAAATATGGTCAAGCTTTAGCCCAGGACTTTCACAGTCCACAAAGGAATATTCAGTCCATAACACAGTACCTAGGAAACCTTGCCAGAAGTTTTTATCCACTCCAAATCCCAATCTAAGGTAACAACAATATTCTCTTCCTTGCCACTGGCTTTCTAGAGCAGACCTGCTCCAGCTACCCTCATCTTCATGGTGTTTCTATAAAGCACTCCCTATGGTGAGGCAGTTCACTCTAGCCACCCTCTGCTTCCAACTGGGCTGGAGAGTGGTAACAATCTCTCTACCTCTTTCTTAGCAGAAGGCACTTAGACCCTGTCTGTTTGAAAGGTTTTACATCTGTTAACTTTGGAGAAAACAGGAGTGATAAAACCTCACTGAGAAGGTATCAAGAAGCCCGATGAACTTCAGACATATTTATTATGCTCAAGATGCCCCACATCCATAATCTTTCTTTTGGATGGGGATCCAGGAGATACAATCACAAACGGCCTCTATGCAAACACAATCTATTGGATTCCCTTTCCTAGAGGTTTTTCTCTGACTACAACCTTTTCCATCACATCTTCATATGGAAAAGTAGAGATGATCTTTAGAAAAAATCTTCTAAGGAACCATTTCTCAACTGTGATGCAAGATGCTCCATCAATTTAACTTTAATTCAAACATTTCTCAAACACACTTGAACATGAGACCCTTTTTTCTTTTTTTTTTGAGTTGGAGTCTCACTCTGTCACCCAGACTGGAGGGCAGTGGCCGCTCCCAGTCACCGCAGCCTCGACCTGCTGGGCTCCGGCGATCCTTCCACCTCAGCCTTCCAAGGAGCTGGAATTACAGGCATGCACTACCACACCCGGCTGATTTTTTGATTTATTGTAGAGATGAGGTCTCGCTGCCCAGGCGGGTCTCGAACCCACGGGCTCAGGCAATCCACTCACCTCAGCCTCCCAAAGGTGCGGGATTACAGGCTGAGCCACTGAGCCCGGCTCCCTTTTTTCTTAATATCTTCAAATGTTCTACTAAAGTTCCAAGGGAAGCAAAAAAAAAAAAAAAAAAAAAAATGCCCATGGTCCAGCAGCCCTAGATTCAATACCTACCAAGTACTGATTACCTGGCAAAGTACTCTGCTAGTGATCTTCATGGAAAATTTAAAAGCTGGTTTTTGTACTTCCCTCAAGGAGGTTCAGTTCCTGGCCATCTGATTCTGTACCATAAAAGGAACTTGAACTGAAAAATCACTGTCTATTGGATTCATTTGCAGCTCTAGGGTTCACTTAGGTCTTTTCCTTCGTGAATATTCCAAGAGGAATACTTTTTTGATTGTTTCTTTGTCTTTGAGTCAGAGCCTCACTCTATTGCTTAGGATGGAGTGCAGTGGCCCACTCACGGCCATCACAGCCTCGACACACTGGGTTCAGGCGATCCTTCTGCCTAATTTCCAAGTAGTTGGAACTACAGGCAAGCATCACCATGCTCAGCTGATTTTTTGATTTATTGCAACAACGAGATCTCACCATGTTGCCCAAGCTAGTCTTGAACTCCTGAGCTCAGGTAATTCTCTCGCCTCTACCTCCCAAAGTCCTGGGATTACAGGAGTAAGCTACCGTGCCTGGCAAGGAATACTTTGAATATAACAGATCTGTCCTTATATTCCAACTGTCAACAATCTGTGACCTCAGCATTTATAAATTTTAAACTGAGAGGGATGCTTCATTGGGAAATAAACTTAAAGAACCTTACAGCTTTCTTTGGTGTGTTGGAAAGGGTCTGAGAGGATGGTTTCAAGGAAGAGCGTAGGTTCCTGGACACACTTCTGTGTTTACTTCTTGGAAGGAGTGGTGTGAAAGCCTCTTCCTCCTCATTGATAGAGTCTGGAATCTCTGCTGTTGGCAAAAACTCTTCCTCTTCTTGGTCATCTTTACTATTACCTAGAAACCTGAATGGTGGGGACATAGTTTCTGGTATTCAGTGTTCAAGTCTAAATAAGAATTCCATAATAAAGTTCACTGTGGATTATAGGTCTTGCGGGTCTCTCCTACGACCAGTCAATATAGGAACTTGCTACTGAGAAACTCTGCAAAGCATATTTACATCAGCAGACCCCAACCTTTTGGCATCAGGGATCAGTTTTGTGGAAGACAATTTTTCCATGGACAGGGGTGGGGGAGGGAGGACGTGCAGTCAAACCTCACTGCTGATATTAATCTGTACTTGCAGCCACTCCTCGGCATCACCGCCACAGCTCCACCTCAGATCATCAGGCATTAGAGTCTCATAAAGAGTGAGAAACCTAAATCCCTTGTATGCACAATTTGCAATAGTGTTTGCGCTCCTATGAGAATCTAATGCCATGGCTTATGTGACAGAAGACAGAGCTTTGCTCACCCACTGTGGCCCAGTTCCTAACTTAGACCAGTACCGGTCCACAGACCAGGGGTTGGGGAGCTCTGATTTATATTATCTCATTAAACACTTCAACAATTTTGTGACTTGTATACTATTATTACTATTTTGAGGATGAGGAATTCAGGCTTCAAAAGGCTAAGTAAAATTCACAAGGTTACACAGATAGTCAATGACAAAGCCCAGATTCAAACCCAATCTGTCAAAATCAAAGTTCATGCTCTTAAGCACCCCATCCCACCAGTGGTCTTGCTGGGCAAGATGACTAGGGGTCATGGGAGCCACCTAAGCTCAGGACTGTATTTCTTGCCCCTTTCAAACTAAGACATTTATGTGAAACAACGTAATTCTAGACATGCTAGATAAAAAGATTTCAATGGATTGAAAAAATAAACAGTATAAAAGTCTTTAAGAAATAAGACTGCACACATCAGAGATGACAGCAGTTTTTTTGCCTGCAAGGAGCAGTCTTACCGAAGCTGCTGCTTAATTCGATTCAAACTCAAGACAGAACTCTTTCTGCGAATTCGGTGGGGAGTGGAGGTAACTTCATTTTGAACTTCTGGCTCTTTTGCATCTCTGGAAGACATCACAGTGAGGTTATGGGAAGCAGTTTTGGGCACTAGGAATCCACAGCAGGCTAGAAGATAGTGAAGTGGCCTGACAGGTTCCTTTTCTTTTCACAGCTACTTTGTAAATAGCTAATCTTACTTTGCTAAAAAGTTTATGACTGAAGCTTGACTCAAACCCAGAGACCAGAGTCTGCTTAGAGCATACCATTTAAATCAGACTTGCCACCTCCCCAACTCTACTCTCAGACAGAGGCTTTTGGCTCCTTTTCTGTTTCGAATTTACAGTTCACTCAGGATCAAGGTTAACAGAAAGGCAGCTATATATTCAATATAAAGTATTTATTGAGCAATCTATTATGGGCCAGGTGCTGAAGATTCTAAGCAGCAAACACTGAAATGTATAATTTCTGGTTCACATTATTCGTACAGCCCATTATCTACAAATATTATCTAGTATCAAATGGCAAAGTTTGTTTCAGATGAGTATCTTCTTGTACTGTATGTGAGAATGGTTTCCAGTTAAAACCAAAAATTGATTAAAAAATGACTGTTAAAATATGATGAAGACCCACAGGAATCAATTAAATCCAGAACTATGAAGCAATGCAGGTTTGGGAAACTATCTTCTACAGCAATAATCCCCAAACAGCAGCAGGAATATCAGAACCATCTTAAGAGCATTTGAAAATACAAATTCCTGCCGGGCTCAGTGGCTCAGCCTGTAATCTCAGCACTTTGGGAGGCCAAGACAAGTGGACTGCCTGAGACCAGGGGTTCGAGACCAGCCCAGGAAACTTGGTAAGACCTTGTCTCTACAATAAGTCAAAAATTAGCCCAGTGTGGTAGTGCGCACTTATAGTCCCGGCTACTTGGAAGGCTGAGGCGGAGGCAGGATTGCCAGAGCCCAGCAGATCAACGCTGGGGTGACTGTGAATATGTCACTGCATTCTTCCAGCCTGGGCAACAGAGTGAGACTCCAACTCAAAAAAAAAAAGAAAATACAAATTCCTGAAGAGTATTTCAAAATACAAGCTCAATGCTTGGAGTCTGACTTACTATGTCTGGGAAGAGGCCTAAAAATTTATATTTTGGGAAAACTCCCCAGTGATTCTATAACACAGGCTTTCCAGCTACTATTCTAATTTTTAAAAATATGACCCACACACACTCTGTGGGCAATGTCCTCGGTCACCTCTTTTTGTTTTCTGGTTTCAGAACCACAAAAGGCACCACTGAGGATTTCTGTCCCCCCCTGATAGGGGTAAGTGTTCTCTCCTCACTAAACTCTGTAGTTTTCAAAGCTGGAGTTCGGGTTCTCAGGACCATGTGACGTTCAGGTGATGCTTTCTTGTTATCCTCAGTACAAGAGAGTCGAATCTGTCCAGTTTTCTCTGGAGCTTTTGGAACTGGAGACAAGGTTTTAAGTTTATCAGGCTGAGACTTCTTGGCCGAGGTGATCTCGGAGAAGGCTATTTTCCGTTTAGTTCTTCCTGGAGAATTCAAGGAGGAACATGAAGTTTTCTGGGACATCCTAGTATTAGGTGTCCCAGGGAAACCTAAGATCAAGAAAAATTACACAGAAAATGTGAACATTTTACCTACCAATAAATAACACTGTATAGATTTGTTCCTCCCCCTTACCAGGACAACAGGCACCAGGGACCCTAGACATCATTTATAGGTATCAACCGAGCCACATGGAAAGACATTTGCCAAGTGCTAGGAAGAAGTAAAGTGCCCTAAAGTACCTAAGTGCTGACAAAGATGGCACTTGAAATAGATCTTGATAGAAAGGTAAAATGTCACCAGAGTTGAAAGGGGACATGCAAGGAGATAAGTGAGAGATGACTTTGAGCTCCAGCAGCAAGGTAGGAAAGCTCAGAGCAGAGCTGACTATGTGACATTCAAGTGACAACTTCTTGTTATCCTCAGTACAAGACAGTCGAAACTCTCCAGGAACTAGAAGAGCGCCTGTGTGCGAATCTTTATGGTGGTTTTATTCATAATCACCGAAAATTGGAAATAATCCAAATGTCCTTAAATTGGGAATGGATACAATATGTGGTAAATCCATACAATGAAATACTACTAAGCAACAAAAAAGAAACAAATTACTGACTCATGTGACAACATGGATGATTCCCTAATGCACAATGTTAAATGAAAGGAGTCAGACTCAAGCCGGGCTCGGTGGCTCAGCCTGTAATCCCGCACCTTTGGGAGGATGAGGTGAGTGGATGGCCTGAGCCCGCGAGTTCGAGACCCGCCTGGGCAGGTGAGACCTCATCTCTACAATAAATCAAAAAATCAGCCGGGCGTGGTAGTGTGCGCCTGTAATTCCGGCTACTCGGAAGGCTGAGGGGGAAGGATCGCTGGAGCCCAGCAGGTCGAGGCTGTGGTGGCCGGGAGCGGCCACTGCACTCCAGTCTGGGTGACAGAGTGAGACTCCAACTCAAAAAAAAAAAAAAAAAAAAAAAGAAAAAGAAAGGAGTCAGACTCAAGACCAGGCAGTATGATTCCCACTATATGATATTTCAGAAAAGACAGCTATACAGACAGCAAACACATCAGTGAATCAGGGGCTGGGGGAAGAGAGAGAGATTTGTTGAAAACAGAAAGACACAAGTAAACTTTAGAGTGATGAAACCATTCTTTTTTTAAAGATTTTAAACATACATGTTCAGTAGAATATATTCTAATATTATAATGAATTGCAAATAAATTTTAAACTTTACTTGGTGAGTGTACTGCTGGTAGTAGTATTGGTTTAGTAATTAATTTTGAAACTATTTTGTATGTACCAGGATTGCTCCTGAGAATCAGAGTTTTTCCTGATGGAGAACAGAGATATAATTATGGAATATGTGAAGGAGGAGAATAATCCTGTGGTACAGATATTAGAAATATCAGTATGAATTTAAGAATTTAAAAATGTAGATGCTTCTGAGCTCTTCCACTGAAGATCTAGAAGCAATGTCATGGCAAAATACCAGAGCCCTCGAAAAAAGGGCTGATTCCAGGGCTCAGCATCACTAATCATTAGGGAAATGTAAATCAAAACCACAGTAAAGGATAAAGCTAGAGGACATGATGCTAAGCAACATAAGCCAGGCAAAGAAAGACAAATACAGTATGATGTCACTTATATGTGAAATCTAAACAATGTTAAATCCATAGAAGTAGAGAGTACAATGATGGCTACCTGAGGTTGGGAGGGAGGAAAGAGGGATAGGGAGAAAGGGAATAGGGAGTTGTTAGTCAACCAGTACAAAGTTTCAGCTAACAGGAATATCTTTTTGAGATCTACTGCACAGCAGGATAAGTAAATAATAATGCATTGTCTGTTTCAAATTAACTAAGAGTAAATCTATCATCACAAAAATGTTAAGTGAAGTGACAGACATTTTAAATTAGCTTGATTTAATCATTCCGTGTTGTGTACATCTATCAAAACATCACAATGTACTCCATGAATATAATACAATTATGATCTCCCAATTAAAAATATTAAAGGTAAAAAATTATAATAAAATGGCACCTCATACTTAGCAGGGATTACTATCAAAAAACCAAGCCAGGCATGGTGGCTCATATCTATAATCCCAGTACTTTGTGAGGCTGAGGTGAGAGGACTGCCTGAGTCCATGGGTTTAAGACCAGCCTGGGCAACTTGGATAGACTTCATCTCTACAATAAATCAAAAAATTAGCTGGGCATACTGACGCATGCCTGTAGTTCCAGCTACTTGGAAGGCTGAGGCAGAAGGGTTACCTGAGCCTAGCAGGTAGAGTTTACGTTGGCCGTGAGCATGCCACTACACTCCAGCATGAGAAAGAGTGAGACTCCAAATCAAAAACAAAAAAACAAACAAAAAACCCAGAAAATAGAGCCAAGTCTGGTAGCGCACACCTGTGGTCCCAACTACTCGGGAGTCTGAAGCACTCAAGCCCAGGAGTTTTAGGCTGTAGTATGCCACAAACACACCTGTAAATAGCTACTATACTTCAGCCTGAGCAACCTGGTGAGATCCCATCTCTTTAAAAACAAACAAAACACATCGAAAAAACCCCAAAAATTACAAGTGTTGGCAAGGATATGGAGAAATTGGAACACTTGTACACTGTTGGTGGGAATGTAAAATGATGCAGTTGCTGTAGAAAATAGTATGGCAATTCCTTAAGAAATACAGAATCATCATAATCCAGCGATTCCACTTATGAGTATATATCAAAGAGAATGGAAGCAGGATCTCTAAGAGATATTTGTTATACCTGTATTCATAGCAGCATTATTTGTAATAGCCAGAAGTATCCATGGACAGATAAATGGATAAACAAAATAAAAAAAGGGAATTCTGACAGGCGCAGTGGCTCATGCCTGTAATTCCAGAACTTTGGGAGGCCGAGGTGAGAGGATTGCCTGAGCTCATGGGTTTGAGACCAGCTGGGCAACTTGGCGAGACCTCATCTCTACACTAAATCAAAAAACTAGCCATGAGTGGTGGGGCGTGCCTGTAGTTCCAGCTACTTGGAAAGGTTCAGCTAACAGGAATATCTTTTTGAGATCTACTGTACAGCAGGATAACTAAAATGAATAATAATGCATTGTCTGTTTCAAATTAACTAAGAGTAAATCTATCGTCACAAAAATGTGACAGGATGCGGAAGGATCCGCCTGAGCCCAGCAGGTCGAGGCTATGGTGGCCGTGAGTGTGCCACTGCACTCCAGTCTGGGCAACAGAGTGAGACTACAACTTAAAAAAGAAAAAAAAAGTTAATTCTGACATAAGGTACAAAATAGATGAACCTTGAGAACATTATGGTAAATAAAACAGTCATAAAAGGACAAACACTGTATGACTCCATTTATATGAATTTCCAGAGTATTCAAAATCATGCAGACAGAAAGTAAAATGATAGTTGCTAAGGGCTGGGGGAATGGGGAGCTATTGTTTAAATGGACACAGAGTTGCCAGCCTCAGTGGCTGAGCCTGTAATCCCAGCACTTTGGGAGGCTGAGGCGAGTAGATTGCTTGAGCCTGCAGATTCGAGACCCCTCCGGGCAACTTGGTGAGACCTCGTCTCTACAATAAAACAAAAAAACCTAACTGGGCATGGTAGCGTGAACCTGTAGTTCCAGCTACTTGGAAGGCTGAGGCGGAAGAATCACGTGAGCCAGCAGGTTGAGGCTGTGGTGGCCGGGAGCGTGCCACTGCCTTCCAGCCTGGGTGACAGAGTGAGACTCCAACTCAAAAAAAATAAAAATAAAAATAATTAAGGGACACAGAGTTTCTGATTTAAAAAAGATGACGGTGACAGGTACACAACATGAATGTTCTTAGTGTCACTTAAAAGTGATTAAAATGAGCCGGGCTCGGTGGCTCAGCCTGTAATCCCGCGCCTTTGGGAGGCTGAGGTGAGTGAATTGCTTAAACCCGCGGGTTCGAGACCCGCCTGGGCAGCGAGACCTCATCTCTACAATAAATCAAAAAATCAGCCGGGTGTGGTGGCGCATGCCTGTAATTCCGGCTACTCGGAAGGCTGAGGCGGAAGGATCGCTGGAACCCAGCAGGCCGAGGCTGCGGTGGCCGGGAGCGGCCACTGCACTCCAGTCTGGGTGACAGAGTGAGACTCCAACTCAAAAAAAAAAAAAAAAAAAAAAAGTGATTAAAATGGTAAAATCTATGTTATTTTTCAACATGTGTCCGATCGGTACCTGACTTATTGCTGCTCTAATTCATTACTGTCACATAATTAATATTTTATTCCTTTTGTCCCAGTATTTGCCAACTGTGTCCTATTCCACACTTACTGCCAAGCTCTAGCCTCTTCCTCGCCCTTGGGGTGACAGGATGGGTAGGAGTTTGGCGAGATTTGGAGGTGGAATGCCTTGATTCAATTCTTTTGACCACGTGTTCTGTTAGGGTCCAAGAAGGGCTTTCTGTGCTCTTAGTCTTGGCTCTCACAGGCTTCTGGCACTTGGCACTGCCTTCCAGTGATTTATCCAACTCGGCAAATAGTTCTGGGGGCAGTGGTCTGAACTTCTTTTTATCCCAAGACAGCTTCACAAAGAATGTCTTCTCATTTTTCAGATCCACAGGAATTACTTCATCTGCGGCTAAAGCTACTACCTGAATTTAGAAAGTACAGGGAAGAGCAATTAGAGGTGAGACCGCAAAGAGCTAAGGAATATTCCATCAATGCTGCAATTAAAAACCATTTAAGTCCACGTCTGAACTTAGAACATTACTTTTCCAATTTAAAGAATCACAAGCCGGGCTCGGTGGCTCAGCCTGTAATCCCGCGCCTTTGGGAAGCTGAGGTGAGTGGATTGCCTTAGCCCACGGGTTCGAGACCCGCCTGGGCAGGCGACACCTCATCTCTATAATAAAATAAAAAAAAATTAGCCAGGCATGGTAGCGCACGCCTGTAATTCCGGCTACTCAGAAGGCTGAGGCGAAAGGATCGCCGGAGCCCAGTAGGTCGAGGCTGCAGTGGCCAGGAGCGGCCACTGCACTCTAGTCTGGGCGATAGAGTGAGACTCTAACTCAAAAAGAAAAAAAAAAAAAATCACAGACATGGCAAGGCACATTGATAGAGAAACACATAAGAATAGTTAATATTGCCTGAGCCTGTGGATTCGAGACCCGCCTGGGCAACTTGGCAAGACCTCATCTCTACAATAAATCAAAAAATCAGCCGGGCATGGTAGCGCGTGCCTGTAATTCCGGCTACTCGGAAGGCTGAGGTGAAAGGATCGCCGGAGCCCAGTGGGTAGAGGTGCAGTGGCCGATCCCGGCCACTGCACTCCAGTCTGGGCGACAGAGTATGACTCCAACTCAAAAAAGAATAGTTAATATTAACTGAATATTTACCCAATAGTAGCTTTAAAGACATCAATGAAATACAAAGAGTAAATTATTCCTTTTTTTTTTTTTTTTTAGTTGGAGTCTCACTCTGTTGCCTCAGAATAAAAGTTGTCTGATTCTACCTAACAGAGCTTAAAAGCAAATCTCAAAAAGATCAAACCATTTCTAAACAAAACGTCCCTAGAACAAATCCCTAAATTTTTTTTTTTTTTTTTGAGTTGGATTCTTACTCCGTCGCCCAGACTGGAGTGCACTGGCCGCTCCTGGCCACCACAGCCTTGTCCTACTGGGCTCCGGCGATCCTTCGCCTCAGCCTTCCAAGTAGCTGGAACTACAGGTGCGCGCTACCATGCCCCACTAATTTTTGACTTATTGTAGAGATGAGGTCTCGCCAAGTTGCCCGGGTGGGTCTCGAACGTGTGAGCTCAGGCAATCCACTCGCCTCGGCCTCCCAAAGTGCAGGGATTACAGGCTAAGCCACTGAGTCCAACCTGTTTCCTTTTTAAATTATATATTGGTTTCATTTCTTAATTCCAATTACTATGAATCACCCTAGTTCAAGTACACATCATCTCACCCCTAGATTATTTTCAAAGATTTCTCCTAGCTGATATCCATAGCTTATATTGTTTTCTTTTCCAGTCCATCTATTCACCCATGCCAAATTTTCCCACAAAAACTCTAAACATACCCTGCTCAATAGTCAATAATGACTTTCAATGCAGCAGAATCAAATTACTTAAAACTAGTTTTTCAGTGCCTTCTAAAGTCTGGTCTCCTCTTACCTACAGATGGCCTTAACACAGTCCTTATTCCCACCATTGTGCTCCTGCCTAGACACCGCCCCCCTGCCCCTCACCTTTCCAAAACTGCTCATCCTGCTGCTGCAGTTTCTGCATCTGCCTTTCACTCCTTCGGCTTTCTTTCACTCATTTAACTCAGAGATAAATTACTATAGTCAAGTCAGACCAAAGTTTCTGCCCTACTATTAAACCAACCATACAACCACACTTCACATTATCTAATCCCATTACAGGAGCCTGGAATAGCTCCAAGAAAAACCCATGTATTTAGTGTCTCACTTCAGCCTACAAACCAATAGCTCATCAGTACATGATTTATTATAAAATCCCATAACACAGATTTGCCTACAGCAACTCATACTCTGTACTGACTTGCTCATTTAGGCCATCATATTCAAGACTGGGTTCAGTGGCTCACATCTATAATCCCAGCACTTTGGGAGGCCAAGGTAAGAGGATTGCCTAAGACCATTGGTTCGAGACCAGCCTGGGCAACTTGGAGAGACCTCACCTCTACAATAAATAAAAAAATTAGCTGAGTGTGGTGGTGCATGCCTGTAGTTCCAGCTACTTGGAAGGTTGAAGCAGAAAGATTGCCTGAGCCCAGTAGGTCGAGGGTACGGTGGCCATGTGACAGAGTGAGACTTCAACTCAAAAAAAAAAGGGCCATCATATTCAGTCTCACAATGCTTTATGCCTGCCACAATCATAGCTAAATATAACTTCTCACTGAGCAATATTTGCTAATTCCTGCTGTTCCCTCAGGTCACAACCTAAATGTCATTTCCTCCCGGAGGCCCCAAACATATGGTATGTACTCTCAATAAATGTTTGTTGAGATGAAGCAGGCAGGCAAACAGAGAAGATGACAGGAAAAAAACTCATTCTCCAGGAGGTAAATTAGAGCCAGTAATATTTTTGAGGTCATGCAGTTTAGGAGGGAGACAGAAATAAGCTTCAAGATATAACCAAGGATCAAGGCACCACCTACCCGAACAGGGCCAATGATAGTCTCGGCGTTAATGTTGTCGTCACAGGCAGGGTAATCATACAAGAATACTTCCTGTGCAGCAGGCTTCCGGCCCAACAAATGCTGTTTACCGAAAGGGATTTCACAGAATCGGACAAACCACTGTACTCGAGCACATTTTCTTAGACTTAGGATCAGAATCTAGGAGGGATTAGGTGGAAACGAGAAGGTTAAGAAAATGTGACAACATATATTGAGTACTTCCTATGTGTCAGACACTGTGCTAGGCTAGACACATGTATTATTATTAATCTTCATAATAACCCTGTAAGGCAGTTAAGTCACTACAGCTATCTTGCTTTTACAGGCCAAGAAATCAAGTGACAGGGATCTTAAGTAAACTGTCAAAGGCCATAGGACCAACCACAGCAATCAGACTCCAGCCCACACCCATACTCTTCTTCAGCTGCTCCACTTCCAGCTGGTGCTATCAGTTGACAACGGAATTACAAAAGGCCTTTGAACAAATCAAAATCAGTAATTATAAAGATGGCATCAAATGGCAGCAAAACAAAAATACCGGCAAGAATTAGAGATCAATCACTGAGGTAACTTCTGCTTGCAATCTTCAGTTTCATCATTAAAATATATCATTAATAGCTGGGCTCAGTGGCTCAGCCTGCAATCCCGTGCCTTGAAGGGCTGAGGTGAGTGGATTGCCTAAGCCTGCAGGTTCAAAACCCGCCTGGGCAACTTGGCGAGACCTCATCTCTACAATAAATCAAAAA